>NC_057800.1:250875212-250891280 GCF_018294505.1 Triticum aestivum
AACTCGTCAGCCGCCGGTGGCTACCAGGGGCAACTCTGGGCTGGCCTACCGGAAGTTTAGACAATCTGAGTGTGCCCTGAGAAAGAGATATGTGCAGCTCCTATCGGGATTTGTCGGTACATTCGGGCGGTGTTGCTGGTCTTGTTTTAACCTGTCGAAGTGTCTTGAAGAATCGAGATACCGAGTCTGATCGGAACGTCTCGGGAGGAGGTCTATTCCTTCGTTGACCATCAGAGCTTGTCATGGGCTAAGTTGGGACTCCCCTGCAAGGATTTGAACTTTCGAAAGCCATGCCCGCGGTTATGGGCAGATGGGAATTTGTTAATGTCCGGTTGTAGATAACTTGAACCTTAATTAATTAAAATGAATCAACTGAGTGTGTTACCGTGATGGCCTCTTCTCGGCGGAGTCTGGGAAGTGGACACAGTGTTGGAGTAATGTTTGCGCAGGTTGCTCTCTAGTTTCTCGCTCGCGCTTTGCCTCCTCTTCTCGCTCTCTTTTGCGAACAGGATAGCCACCATATCTGCTAGTCGCTTGCTGCAGCTCCACATATTTACCTTGCCTTACCTATAAGCTTAAATAGTCTTGATCGCGAGGGTGCGAGATTGCTGAGTCCCTGTGGCTCACAGTTTACTATTACACCAGATGCAGGGCCTGATGATTCCGCTCCAGGTGACGCGCTCGAGCTCAAGTGGGAGTTCGACGAGGACTCTCAGCGATACTATGTCTCTTTTCCTGATGATCAGTAGTGGTGCCCAGTTGGGGTGATCGGGACCGTGTCGCATGTTGGGTTATCTTTTATTTTGGCGCCGTAGTCAGGCCATGAGTGTTTGGATGATGTAATGTTATTTATGTACCTTGATTGACGTGGCGAGTGTAAGCCAACTATGTTATCTCCCCTTTATTATTATATTATGTGGGATGTTGTAAAGATTACCTTACTTGCGACATATGCCTTCAATGCGATTATGCCTCTAAGTCGTGCCCCGACATGTGGGAGATATAGTCGCATCGAGGGTGTTACAAGTTGGTAATCAGAGCCATCCCCGACCTTAGGAGCCCCATTGCTTGATCGTTATTAGCGGCCGAGTTGTGTCTAGAAAAATGTTTTGAGTCATTTAGGAATTATATATCGGAGAGTTAGGAATTCTTTTTACTTCCCAGTCTCCTCATCGCTCTGGTAAGGCATCCTGACGTAGAGTTTTGACTCTTCTCTTCTCAAATTTCACTAAAAAAAATTTAGGATCACGCGGGTATCTTGGAATCGTTCCGATGGTTTTATGATGAGAACATTATCTTGGTGCCTCCTGTCAGGGGTTTTGTGGAAGTGTCCCAGGGAGTTGAGCTCTGAGGTGTTGTCGTCATAATTTTATCGTTGCAGTTCTGGAATACCTGAGTTTAGTACGCCGATATCGAATATCTCTTTTATGCAGTTCGTTGGTGAGATAACCTCGACGCCACCCAGTACTGGGGCGGGAGTTCGGGAGTATCTCCATAACTTGTATAACAGATGCTTTTCGAAGGTTGAGGTAGATGGTTTCCGAAGTTTTTCTCGGTTATGTGTTGAAGGATGGATACAGCTGGATGTAGGATTTGCTAGATTTGGGTGAGATATTATGCTTCCCTTGTATCCCCAACACCTGATTGCATAACCGGAAAGGTTCAGGAGTTTCATAGGTGGGAATTCTCGTAGCTCTAGTTCTTCTTCCACGGATATTGGTTTGAGATTGGGATTTCTTACCGATTATTCGTTCTTGATCCATACCTTGTTGATTTACTTCTCTACCTAATTCTATGTGGCTTCTCAATTTATGGATATGTGACCATTTCAAGAGGAATGCATTCGTTCATTTTGTTCGGATGTGAAGACTATATGTTGCAATTTTCATTCCGTTGGATTCAGCTTCGATATTTGTCTATCAATGTGCTAATGGATGTCAACCTCTTCAGGATGGATCCTCCAACGCGCACGACTCCGACTCCTGATCCGCCACCACCTCCACCTCCTCCGGAGGCAAGGCAAGCTGTGATGGCCGCAACCAATGCAAACACACAGTTGATCATGCATATTCTCCAAGAGCGCAATCAAGGCAACCAAGGGAACCAAGGCAACAATCAGAATCACTCTGCTACACTCAACCAGTTCCTTGCTAACGGGCCAAAGACTTTCAGCAATTGTGTTGAGGCAACCGATGCTGACGATTGGCTTGTGGATCTGTGCAAGCATTTCGAGTGCAGTAATGTCAGGCATGAGGACTTTGTCAAGATCGCTTCCTTCCAACTCAAAGATCAAGCTGCAGAATGGTTCCAGCAGTACAAGGACTCCAGAGGTGGACGTGTTATCACTTGGGATGAATTTCGTCGAGATTTCAGAGCTCACCATATCCCTCAGAGCGTGGTTGAAAGCAAGCGTGAGGAATTCCGCAACCTAAAGCAAGGATCTTTGTCTGTCTATGACTACAACAAGTTGTTTTAGAAGCTCGCCCGCTTTGCCAAGCAGGACGTCCCTGATGAGAAGAGCATGATATACCAGTTCAGGGGTGGTCTCAGAGAAGAAATTCAGCTCGCTCTTGTTCTCTTTGAGCCCTTGAGGTACGATGAGTTCTACAACATGGCATTGAAGCAAGAGGCCGCTCAACTGAGGTGTGATGCTTCCAAGAAGCGAGTTAGAGATGTTACTCCTTATTCCTCTACTCAAGTGGCCAAGCAGCAGAAGTATTGGCTTCCTCCTCCTCCGTTCCGTCAGCCGTATCAGCAGAAGAGCAAATGTGGCAGTGGATCTTCCCACCCACCCAACCCTGGCTTTCAGAACAAGACTTCGTCTCAACCTCCAAGATCGAGTGCTCCGTACCACCGTCTGCTTTCAGAGGTCACGTGCAACAAGTGCCAACAGAAGGGTCACTATGCCAACAAGTGTTTCAACCAGAGGTGTCTTCCTCCTCCTCCTCATGTCAGATCGGGAAGTACATCTGTGGTCAAGCATAATCCCAAGTACGCCAAGGTCAATATGGTGAATGCAGCTCAGGCAGAGGATTCATCAGATGTCATCATGGGTAACCTTCCTGTTAACGATGTTCTTGCAAAAGTTCTTTTTGACACTGGTGCATCACATTGTTTTATCTCGAGACCTTTTGCATCTAAGCATGGGTGGTTTTCTCAAGTTATGCTTAAGCCATTAGCAGTTGTCTCTCCAGGCAGATGTTTGCTCGCTAACTACGAGGTTCCGGATATTTCTATCTCGATGGGTGATTTCAAGTTTCTGGCTTCTCCAATGATCCTTGGTAACTCGGATATTGATCTTATTCTCGGGATGGATTGGCTTTCTAAGCACAAGGCTAAGCTTGATTGTGCAGCCAGGCAGATTCAATTGACTCATTCGTCTGAGGATGTAATTGTCTTTGCTGCTCGGAATAATACTATCCGTCTTTTTTCCCTCAATGAGAAGGGTGAACTGGATGCTATCTCGCAAATTCCAGTCGTTTGCGAATATCAAGACGTCTTTCCAGAAGAGCTTTCAGGAATGCCTCCGCACCGGCCAGTTGAATTCGTTATTGATCTTGAGCCCGGCACGGAACCTGTGTGCAAGCGTCCTTACAAGCTCGGACCTGAAGAGTTTAAGGAGCTGAAGAAGCAACTCGATATTCAAGAAAGAATGGGCCTCATCCGGCCTAGTTCTTCTCCGTGGGGTTGTGGTGTTCTTTTTGTGAAGAAGAAGGATGGAACGGACCGACTTTGTGTTGATTACCGTCCATTGAACAAGAAGACCATCAAGAACAAATACCCACTTCCCAACATCAACGAGCTGTTCAAACAACTCAAAGGTGCCCAAGTATTCTCCAAGCTTGATCTCCGTATGGGTTATCATCAGATTCGAATCCATGAGCAAGATATTCCCAAGACGGCTTTCAGGACAAGCTATAGTTCATATGAATACACTGTCATGTCTTTTGGCCTCGTCAACGCTCCTCCGACGTTCTCTCGCATGATGAACTTCATCTTCAACGCCTACACCAATGACTTCATTTTGGTCTATCTCGACGACATTCTGGTTTTCTCGAAGAACAAGGAAGATCATGCCAAGCACTTGCGTTTGGTGCTTGATAAGCTAAGGGAACATCAGTTCTACGCCAAGTTCTCCAAGTGCAAATTTTGGCTCGATGAGGTTCTTTATCTTGGTCATATCATCTCTGCCAAGGGCATTGCGATGAATCCTGAGAAGGTGTCTGCAATTGTGAATTGGGAACCTCCTCAGAACGTGAAGCAACTCCGTAGCTTCCTCGGTCTCGCAAGCTATTGTCGAAGATTCGTTGAAAACTTTTCTAAGATCGCGAAGCCTCCCTCAAATCTTCTCCGGAAGCACGTCAAGTACGTTTGGTCTCCGGAGTGTGACATTGCTTTCAACACTTTGAAAGAGAAATTGATCACTGCTCCAGTTCTGACTCCGCCTGATGAATCCAAGCCGTACGAGGTCTTTTGTGATGCCTCTCTCCAAGGTCTTGGTGCAGTGTTGATGCAAGAGAAGAAAGTTGTTGCTTATACCTCTCGTCAGTTGAAGCCTAATGAGAAGAACTACCCCACTCATGATCTTGAGTTGGCGGCAGTTGTGCATGCTCTTTTGACTTGGAGACATCTCTTATTGGGAAGAAAAGTGGACATCTTCACTGATCACAAGAGTCTCAAGTACATTTTCACTCAGCCTAATCTCAACCTCAGGCAAACTCGATGGGTCGAAATGATTCAAGAGTATAATCCGAGTATCGAGTATACCCCAGGCAAGGCCAATGTGATTGCTGACGCATTGAGCAGGAAGGCTTATTGCAACAGTCTGATTCTCAAGCCTTATCAACCCGAGCTTTGTGAAGCCTTCCGCAAACTTAATCTGCAAGTTGTTCCTCAAGGTTTCCTCGCCAACCTTCAAGTCTCGCCTACCTTAGAAGACCAGATTCGCCAAGCCCAACTTCTTGATGCTATGGTGAAAAAGGTGAAGATTGGGATTGCCAAGAGTCAACCCAAGTACAAGTGATACTGCCTTGATGACAAGGAACCTCTCTTCTTCGAGGATCGTATTGTTGTGCCCAAAGGTGACCTCCGTAAAGTGATCATGAACGAGGCTCACAATTCTCTCCTCTCCATCCACCCTGGGAGCACGAAGATGTATCAGGCCCTCAAGCAGGCTTATTGGTGGACTCGAATGAAGCACGAGATTGCTCAATTCGTGAACGAGTGTGATGTCTGCAGAAGAGTGAAGGCAGAACACCAAAGGCCAGCTGGTCTCCTCCAACCTCTTGCCATTCCAAACTGGAAGTTTGACCACATTGAAATGGACTTCGTGACTGGGTTTCCAAAGTCCAAGCGTGGCAATGATGCTATATTCATTGTCATCGACAAACTTACTAAAGTGGCTCACTTTCTGCCTATCAAAGAGTCGATCAGTGTGGCTCAATTGGCGAAACTCTATACCTCTCGGATTGTCTCTCTGCACGGTATTCCACAAGTGATATCTTCAGACCATGGCAGCATCTTTACCTCTAAGTTTTGGGATTCTTTTCAGAAGGCCATGGGCGCCAACATCCGCTTCAGCACAGCTTTCCATCCTCAAACTAGCGGTCAAGTCGAGCGTGTCAACCAGATTCTTGAAGATATGCTCAGGGCTTGTGTGATTTCCTTCGGCATGAAGTGGGAGGATTGTCTTCCTTATGCTGAATTCTCCTACAACAACAGTTTTCAAGAAAGTTCGGGCAAAGATCCATTTGAAATTCTGTATGGTAGGAAGTGTCGTACCCCTCTCAACTGGTCTGAAACCGGTGAACGTCAGCTTTTGGGAAATGACTTAATCACAGAGGCAGAGGAAATGTGCAAAGTCATTCGAGATAACCTCAAAGCAGCCCAATCCCGTCAGAAGAGCTACTATGAAAATAAGCACCGTGATTTGGCTTTCGAGATCGGAGATCATGTTTACCTCCATGTCTCTCCTATGAAAGGTACTCGTCGCTTCGGTATCAAAGGGAAGCTTGCCCCTAGATACGTGGGACCTTTCAAGATTGTCAGCAAGAGAGGCGACCTCGCCTATCAACTCGAGCTTCCTTCAAACTTTGCAAATGTTCATGATGTGTTCCATGTCTCTCAGCTCCGAAAGTGATTCAAGACTCCTGACCGCACCGTCAACTTCGAGGACATTGAGCTCCAAGAAGATTTCTCCTATCGTGAGCACCCAGTTGCTATTCTTGAAGAGACTGAACGCAAGACTCGCAACAAGTCAATCAAATTCCTCAAAGTCAAGTGGTCACACCATTCCGACCGTGAAGCTACCTGGGAACGCGAGGATCACCTCCGTTCTGAATACCCGGCATTCTTTCAGTCCTAGATCTCGGGACGAGATCCTTTCGTAGTGGTGGAGTGTTGTAACACCCCGGATATGACTTTCCCAATTTGTACTCCAACTCTTGCAGTTTCCGGCGTTAAGTTATTTTATTTTCTCGGGTTCGGATTTTTTCTCCGTGTGTTGTTATTGTTGTCATGCATCTCATATCATGTCATCATGTGCATTGCATTTGCATACATGTTCATCTCATGCATTCGAGCATTTTCCCCGTTGTCCGTTTTGCATTCCGGCGCTTCGTTCTCCTCCGGTGGTCATTTCTACCTTTCTTTCGTGTGTGGGGATTAAACATTTCCGGATTGGACCGAGACATGCCAAGCGGCCTTGGTTTACTACCGGTAGACCGCCTGTCAAGTTTCGTATCATTTGGACTTCGTTTGATACTCCAACGGTTAACCGAGGGACCGAAAAGGCCTCGTGTGTGTTGCAGCCCAACCCCCCTCCAAGTTGGCCCAAAACCCACCAAAACCCTCTCCATCATCTAGAGCGTTCGATCACGATCGCGTGGCCGAAAACCGCACCTCATTTGGACTCTCCTAGCTCCCTCTATGCCTATATATAGACCCCTTCCCCGAAATCCGGATCTCCTTCGTCCCCAAACCCTAGCCCCGCTTCTCTCCGCGCGCCGGACGTGTCCGCCGGCGCCGGACAACGTCCGCCGCCACCGCCGCTCAACCGGGATCCGCCACGTGGCGCCGCTGTTCGCCTCCCGCCGCGGCCCGGGCGAGCCCGAACCGGGCCCCCGCGCGGCCCGTTCCCCGCCGCCGCTCCAGCCGGCCGCGCCAGCCGCCTCGCCTTCCTCCACCCAGCGCCGCCCCGCTCTCCCCGCCGCCTCACCAGCGCTGGCCACCACGCCGCCCGTCCGGCGCCACCGCACCTCTCCACCGGCGCCGCCCCGCGCCTCTTCCTCACCGGCCGCGCCTCTATCTCCGGCCACCACCGCCGCGGCTCCGGCCCCGCGCCACTTCCTCGTCGCCGGCAAGTCCTTCTCCGGCGGCCGCCCCGTCTCACTCCGGCGAACAGGGACCTCTCCGGTGAACCTCGTAAAGCGTGCACGATCTGGATCTAGATCTGGGATAAATATCTCAGGGTTGACTTGCCCCGAAACCCTAGCTCATATGCTCCTCTTCATTATGCTATAACTTTGCATCCGTAACTCCGTTTTTGGCATATAGCATATCAAAATGTTCATCTCAGAGAGTACATCATTTCATTGCATTGCATCATTTTCATTTAAGTTCATCTTGATGGCCGAAATGCTGTTAGAAGAGGGCTACTTGAGATAATTGTCAGATCTGCTACTCCATTTAGATATTTGTCATTTTTGCCATGTTTATTGTGTGCATGATATGCCCATGAGCTCTACATATGTTTTGTTAAGGGTTTTGCCATCTTTTCAGAGGTGCAACCCATGTATTTTTGTGATGTGTGTGGTGACTAGCACAAGCTTGCAAAGTGAGGCACTTGGTAATTCTGTTTTCAGGGACTTAGCAATTCCACTAAGTCCTTGACCTGCTTATCTCATATGGCCATATGTTCATGTTGTTTCCGAGTGATCCGTGCCTCTTTTGAGGATGACCAGTAAGGATGTTTTGTTAATCTTGTAGTGCTCTATCCATCCATGTCTTTGTTTGCAATTATGGAGCACCCTAGCTTGAGTCAATCGAGCTCTACTTTTGCTACTTCGTGAATCCGCCCTAGTTTATGTCATATCGGTGTTATGTTTCCGGATTTTGCGTTCCTTACGCGGTTGGGTTATAATGGGAACCCCTTGATAGTTCGCCTTGATTAAAGCTTTTCCAGCAATGCCCAACCTTGGTTTTACCATTTGCCACCTAGCCTCTTTTTCCCTTGGGTTTCCGGAGCCCGAGGGTCATCTTATTTAAACCCCCCCGGGCCAGTGCTCCTCTGAGTGATTGGTCCAACTCGTCAGCCGCCGGTGGCTACCAGTGGCAACTCTGGGCTAGCCTAGTCTTGTTTTAACTTGTCGAAGTGTCTTGAAGAACCGAGATACCGAGTCTGATCGGAACGTCTCGGGAGGAGGTCTATTCCTTCGTTGACCGTGAGAGCTTGTCATGGGCTAAGTTGGGACTCCCCTGCAGGGATTTGAACTTTCGAAAGCCGTGCCCGCGGTTATGGGCAGATGGGAATTTGTTAATGTCCGGTTGTAGATAACTTGAACCTTAACTTAATTAAAATGAATCAACTGAGTGTGTTACCGTGATGGCCTCTTCTCGGCGGAGTCCGGGAAGTGGACACGGTGTTGGAGTAATGTTTGCGCAGGTTGCTCTCTAGTTTCTCGCTCGCACTTTGCCTCCTCTTCTCGCTCTCTTTTGCGAACAGGATAGCCACCATATCTGCTAGTCGCTTGCTGCAGCTCCACATATTTACCTTGCCTTACCTATAAGCTTAAATAGTCTTGATCGCGAGGGTGCGAGATTGCTGAGTCCCTGTGGCTCACAGTTTACTATTACACCAGATGCAGGGCCTGATGATTCCGCTCCAGGTGACGCGCTCGAGCTCAAGTGGGAGTTCGACGAGGACTCTCAGCGATACTATGTCTCTTTTCCTGATGATCAGTAGTGGTGCCCAGTTGGGGTGATCGGGACCGTGTCGCATGTTGGGTTATCTTTTATTTTGGCGCCGTAGTCAGGCCATGAGTGTTTGGATGATGTAATGTTATTTATGTACCTTGATTGACGTGGCGAGTGTAAGCCAACTATGTTATCTCCCCTTTATTATTATATTACATGGGATGTTGTAAAGATTACCTTACTTGCGACATATGCCTTCAATGTGATTATGCCTCTAAGTCGTGCCCCGACACGTGGGAGATATAGTCGCATCGAGGGTGTTACAAGAGCCTGCAAGTTGTACTGGCGGAGAACAGCAAAGAAGAACTCAGAAAAAGGATTCACCAGACCGGCGACAATGGCGCTCACAAAGAGCGGATAGAAGGTGCTCCCCTTGACTTCAGGCTGGTCGGAGCCGGCCTTGAGCACAGTCGCCCCCTTGCTGCCCTGCGCCACCGTCATCAGGCGCGTAAGGGCGAGGTTCTTCTCCGACAAGTTCGGGGAATCCAGGGTCGGTGAGTACCAGGCCTCGGTCGGGGACTTGCGAGGCGCCATGTCGTGCCGGATGAGAAGGATTGAGACAGATCTGGAGGATTTTGGAGGCAAGAAGGAGGAGAGCGAGAAAGGGGATCTGGGGCGAGGCGAACGAGAACAAAGCAAGTAAATCTAGCCTGGGCATCCCTTTTGTCAGATGGGCAGTTGCCGAGGCATCGTGGGGGAGCGTAGATGCCCACATCCAATCAATCACCATGCGGCGCCCAAGGCCGCAGGCTGTTGGGGCCCACGGCCCTTCGCGCTTGCCCCTTCGCTCCCTGCTAGGCCAAGCCCGGGCGCGCCTTGGGCCCGGAGGCTACTGTCGGCATTCTGGGAACGGGGGTCCCCAGACTTGCCTGCCTGCGGCCTGTGGCGTGGCTCAAGTGGGGGCCCAGCGCGGCCCATCTTCACCAACTCGAGATCAAGACCCTCGCGAGGGGCCAAGCCTCGTGGGGCGGACAACCGGAAGCTTCCTCAAAGGCAGCCTTGTCAGGAAGGCTCGCGAGGAGGCGGAGAGATCAAGGCAGGGGTACCTCGCGAGGAGCCCGTGACGCAAGCCATGACGATCGAGACCAGGCGGGCGCCGGCCTGCGCAGAGTCCTTGTTTCCCCTTTGGTGTAAAGGGGGCAAGCACAGGCAAAGGCATCAAGCAAAGGTTACCATTCCGGTGCAACGAGACCAAGACCAACAGAGCGACCGGACGGAGGTCATCGTGGAGCCCAAGACGGTGTCATCACCAGTACTTTTGGCAGCCGAAGACTACCTTTGGTCAGGATAACTCGTACTAGATGTTCCCCTTCAAAATGGCCAATTGTTGGCGCCCTTCCCGCTCATTATTTGGGGAGAGGCCCAGGGCCTCTATAAATAAAGCTAGCCATCACAAGCAGAGGGAGAAGGAGGAATTCATCGATCGAGAGAGAGGGGCGTCTAGAAATCTGGTAGAGCCCTAACAGAGAGAGAGAGAGGCGACTAAACTCACCCTAGCAGTTCATCGCACCAGCTCAAGAACACCTGTCGCGAGGCTGTTCTTCCCTTGTATTGTTCACCATTTAGCCCCTGAGGCAATCCACCACACCACAAACTGGAGTAGGGTATTACACCACAACGGTGGCCCGAACCAGTATAAACCTCGTGTCCCTTGTGTTGTTCGTTGTTTCCAGCTTAGATCACGTGAGGAGATCAGACGTAGATCGGTAGGGGAGAGATTTCCGCGCGCACCCCAGTATTCGAACCTCAAGTGTCTATCAGAACCCGAAATCCGACAACAACCAAATACATAGCATCCAAACAAACAGATGGCAAAGCAAGAACCAAGCATATGCAACAATCTATTTTAAGACAACTTCTAAGCATGGCAATGATATTAACTAGAATCATAAATCAAACTAAGCATAAACAACATCATAACATCTACTAGCATGGCATATCAAATTTTACTTCTTACATAACACAACGAAGCATAGCATATCAAAATATGGCATAACATCATGAAACTATGCTGGAAATAAACTACCATTTACCTTCCGTGAAGACATGTTGTATTAAACTTATGCAACAATCACTTACTCTGCCACGGCTCCTCGGAGCCCACGCATGACTTACTGAGACCTCATCTCGGGGTCATATCAACACATCATCGTGACTTCTCATGATTTTCTCAAAGTCCAAGTCATCACAAGATTTATCACATTTTAATTATCACACAAGTTATTAGCAGGTTTATCCTTCATTTTGACCAAGATCCGATAGTGTGACCTACTACGAACTTTTGCCCATAACCGAGGACGTGGCTATCGATAGATTAAACATACACTCTGCAGTGGTAGCACACTTTACCCACACCACGAAACCCTGGCCTCGCACTCCCATACGTGCGGACCAAAGCGTTCTGACAAAATCCAACTACTGCCATGACACTCTCCCGGCCACTCCGAGCAACACCCCCTTGGGGTTCAGTCCTGGGTGGCCCTGTGTCTACCAAAGACACCAACAGCCACCGTCGTGGCAAAACGGCCCCAAACGGGGACAAGGTACCATAAAAACGAGCACACAAGGTTATGTCCACCTATCTGATCAGGGTAGCGCGTGCCCATAACCTTCCCTCGTGGGAGGCACCGGCGAGAGGCATGACAATAGACCCAACTAGGACCTCCCCATAAGGTAAATGTGGTTGCACTGGAGAAAGCTCGAGTTGGGTGGCACTGTGATGTCCCAGTGATGATGGAGGAGGTTTGTAATTAAGTCATATTATTAACTTCTCCATCATCAATCATCACGCGAGCATTATTAACATGAATGCAACAACTAACATGCAACATACCGATGCAGTAAAAAAACATCAAGCATTTGAAACAAACAATGATAGCATGCGAAACATGGCAATACCAAGTACTAGCAAACTTATCAGTGCAATAGAATTATCATAACATCGATACTACTAACATGAAAATAAACTAGACAGAGGCATGATATTATCAGTAACAACAACAAACTAGCATGTCAACTTATTTCATGAAAGTATAAGCATGCAAGACAGATAACAAAATTATATAACACGAATGAAATAACAGCAGATGAAACAAACAAGAAACTACTGCAACTAAACACATACACGAGGTGCAAGCAAAGTCAACATGCAAGTTCGGGGCTCATCATAAGAGGTTGGCTAGCCTGGGGGTCGACAAATACCTCGGGGAGAAGTGTGAAACGATCGCGGAAAGATTTGCTGGAAACAGTTCTCTCTCGGAGGGGGCTGTTTACGTGCAAGGGCAAAGTGGTCATTTTCACTGCGTGCAAACATAATGAAAATGATACCTACGGAAAGAGTTCGACGAGACGAAGACGTGAGAGTTGGATTCACCTCAATTGGAGTCTCGAGCAAAAAGTTATAGCCCGACGAAGTTCAGGGACCAATCTGTAAAAATATTTCTACAGCCAGGCCCCTGAGCAGAAAAACAGAAAGCGCATTTAGAGGAATACGCCTTCAGATCAGAGAAAACACATTCCGAGCCGTAGTACAAAGTGAATGCGCTTTCCTGAGGGGAAAACATATTCTGACCTAAAGAAGAGAGGAAAGACGTTTTTGCGAAGGGAAAGCGTACTTCGGTGAGTACGTCTCCAGTAATCTGGCGTGGTGGAGCTGTCAATGGCAGGTGGGGTCACGCGAGGGGTGGGCCCCAGCAACTTATCCATGCTGGCAGGACCGGGTCAACGCCCTGGGTTGCTGCCAGGTAGGGCCCGCGGGGTTCTTCTCTCTCCTCCTTATTCCTTCTCCTCCTCTGCTCCCGATGCGACGGCGAGGGCGCTGGCTCCGGCGCGGGCTCGTCGCTCCGGTGAGCTGCGGAACCTGGCAACGGCATGGAAGAGACCGCCGGCGAGGACCACATCCGGGGGAGGGTTGCGCGGGCGCCGACGGTGGCTGGACGGACGGCGACGAGCGAGGACAGAGGGCGGCGGGGTTGGGCAGTTGGGGTGGCTCCGGTGGGGGGGACGGGGTGGGCAAGGCAAAGGGGAGGCTAACCGGACCCTGGGGAGGGTAGTGGTGGTGAGAGAAAGGAGAGAGGGGCGCAGCATCGCCGGAATCGAAGAAGAACCGAGGCGGCGGCCATGGCGGTGGGGAGGGGTCAGAGAGGCTCGAGAGCTCGGGGGAAGAGGCTTGGGACGGGTTGTGAGCTGCGAGAGAGCTCGAGGGCTGCTTATATACCCACGGGGAAGAGCTCTAGGGGGAGGGGACAGGCGACACGCGGCGCGGCTACGTGTCCGTGCGCCGGCGATGCGCACACGCGGCCAAGGGTCACGGGGAACGGCGATAAGGCGACGAGGGGGACGCGGACGAGTGCCAGGAGGTCATGGAGACGAGGGACGCTCGGGGACAAAAGGAGGAAGAGGACACCGAGGTGGAAGGTGATGGGCATGCCACGGGCGAGCTCGACGCGACGCAACCACGGCGAGTCCGGACGGGGCAATGATGCAGGGCGAAGCAGAGGATCACGAGAAAGCTAGAGGACATGATGCGGACAAAAGAGGCAGAGAGGAGCGGACGAGCACAACCCCGCGTTTTGGCAGAGGCGAGATTTGGCCGGTCTACCCCGTGGTCACCGCGCGCACTGGTCCAAACGGCAGGCTCCGAGCGGCCAAGTATGTCTGGGAAATGGACCTTGCTACCCTTAGTTCAAAGGCGGTAATATCTTGGTCCAAGGGAAAATAAGAGATCTGCAGGCTGATCCAAAACATTGCTGCAGCAAGGTGTTTGTGCTCCGGGGAGAGAAGCACGGGAAGAGGCAGAGGCTGAGCTTTGGCATGGTGTGATCATACACTAGGATGATCACTTATACAAATTATTAGCTCACAAGGATGACTAAAAATGATAGTTGATGTAGAATGCACCACCATGGACAGAATTAGAGTTTAGGATGATGCACTCACATAGTTGATTGGATAGAGCTAGAATTATGCATGGCCCAATTATTTGATGATATGAAGAGGCCCAAAGAGTTTCATGCCATTTGGATGAACCAAAATAGCACTTGCTTCACAAAGCATCTCTCTGGACAGAATTTTGGAAAAATTGCACAGGGCAAATGGGATAATTTATTGAGCCAAAATTTGGTGGAGAGAGTTTATATATATAGGAGGAGACTTGGGAAAATCTTCATCCATACTAGAGCAAGATAAAATATACTTGCTTCACAAACTGAAAATTTGGACAGAAAACAAGAATGGCTCATGTGCTCTCATGGATCAATTAAATGAGCTGGATTTGGGTGGAGGATAATGATTTAGGATATATGAGAATATGGCAAAGGTTCATCCCATTTGAAAACTCTATGAAGTTACTTTCTTCACAAAGTTGCATTCTAGTCAAAAACTTTTAAAAATAGCACAGGGATCTAGGATGAATGGATTGATCTCATCTTTGGTATCCATGAGTGATTTATCAAGGTTAATCACCCTGCCAAATTGCGGCTCAATTGGAATTAGGAATAAGGCACTTCCTTTGCAAAATTTCAGAGAAGGCATAATCTTGCATTGGATCATGTGCCAAATTTTTTATCTGTGGAACATGAGACAAGAATGGAACTAGTTAATATATAGCAAGGACAATCTCCACAATTTATGTGGGAATTTTCTCTGCTATAGAAATAGTAGTTCGTTCAGAAAATGGCAGTACGCAATATTGGTATTAAATAGGAAAAGGCAACTTTTCTTATTTAATTATGGCCAATATCGTTGCCAGAGATTGGATTAGGCATAAATATCAACTCCAACAATTCACATGAATTTAGGAGATGACTAGCTATGCCTTTGGACTTTATTCTCGGGAAGGCAAGAAAAGGAATAAATCATAATTCAAAAATACTGCATGGGACTTGGCAATATTTTTGGATATCCAAGGTTTACAAGGATAGGAGGGTCTCTGGGAACATATGGGATGACCAATAGCTCAAGGAAAATGATAGCTCCTTTGTATTCACAAAGGGCACATTCAAATTCCGAAAATTGGAATTAGGATTTGAGAGGATTTGAGCTGATGCAAAAGAGGTCTTGCCCACTTACAAAAACATGAGCAAGGTTTTGGAAGGTTGGAAATGACAGAATTTCTCAGAGTCATCCAGCAAACTCAGGATAATTTTTTTGAAAATGATTGCGAGGAAGGAATAACAACACAAAAATTGATAACCCAAATTTGGGGTTGTTACATGCCTCTACTTGACTAGCTCATTAATCAAATATGGTTAAGTTTCCTAACCATAGACATGAGTTGTCATTTGATAAACAGGATCACATCATTAGAGAATGATGTGATTGACATGACCCATCCGTTAGCTTAGCACTTTGATCGTTTAGTTTATTGCTATTGCTTTCTCCATAACTTATGCATGTTCCTATGACTATGAGATTATGCAACTCCCGAATACCGGAGGAACACTCAGTGCGCTATCAAACGTCACAACATAACTGGGTGGTTATAAAGATGCTCTACAGGTGTCTCCGATGGTGTTTGTTGAGTTGGCATAGATCGAGATTAGGATTTGTCACTCCGATTGTAGGAGAGGTATCTCTGGGCCCTCTCGGTAATGCACATCACTATGAGCCTTGCAAGCAATGTGAATAATGAGTTACTCACGGGATGATGCATTACGGAACGAGTAAACAGACTTTTCGGTAACGAGATTGAACTAGGTAAGATGATACTGACGATCGAATCTCGGGCAAGTAACATACCGATGACAAAGGGAACAACGTATGTTGTTATGCGGTTTAACCGATAAAGATCTTTGTAGAATATGTAGGAACCAATATGAGCATCCAGGTTCCGCTATTGGTTATTGACTGGAGATTAGTCTCGATCATGTCTACATAGTTCTCGAACCCGTAGGGTCCACACGCTTAACTTTCGATGACAATATGTATTGTGAGTTATCTGATTTGATGTACCGAAGGTTGTTCGGAGTCCCGGAGTGATCACGGACATGACGAGGAGTATCGAAATGGTCGAGACATGAATATTGATATATTGGAAGGTTATGTTTGGACACCGGAAAGGTTTCAGCTAGGTTCGGGCATTTTCCGGAGTACCGG
>NC_057800.1:250891547-250922263 GCF_018294505.1 Triticum aestivum
AGTGGAAGAGAGAGGAGGCGGCCAAGAGGAGGGGCACGCCCCCCAAGCCCAATCCGAATTGGGGAGGGGCCGGCCCGCCTTTCCTTCTTCCCCTCTTCCCCTTCCTTCCCCCTCCTAGTTGGACTAGGAAAGGGGGGAACCTACTCCTAGTAGGAGTAGGATTCCCCCCTTGGGGCACACCCTATGAGGTCGGTCGGCCCCCTCCTCCACTCCTTTATATACGGGGGAGGGGGGCACCCCATAGACACACAAGTTGATTTCTTAGCCGTGTGCGGTGCCCCCCTCCACAGATGTCCACCTCGGTCATATTGTCGTAGTGCTTAGGCGAAGCCCTGCGTCAGTAACTTCATCATCACCGTCAACATGTCATCGTGCTGACGAAACTCTCCCTCGGCCTCAGCTGGATCTAGAGTTCGAGGGACGCCACCGAGCTGAACATGTGCAGATTGCGGAGGTGTCGTGCGTTCGGTACTTGATCGGTTGGATCGCGAAGACGTTTGACTACATCAACCGCGTTATTCAATGCTTCCTCTTTCGGTCTATGACGGTACGTAGACACACTCTCCCTTCTCGTTGCTATGCATCCCTAGATAGATCTTGCATGATCGTAGGAATTTTTTTTGAAATATTGTGTTCCCCAACAGATACTTGTATGGTCATGTGTTTGATCATATCATACTTTAATGCTTGTGTTTGGATGACGATATTATCTATCTCTCATATATGATCATTCACTTTGCCTTGGTGATGAGTGCATATTTCGTATTCTATCATTTTGAGTGCTCCACCAAGATGTATGTGACATGGAAGAGTAACCCATGATCCTAATCGATTGTGCATTTGCATTCAAAGCAAATTTTAAATAATGCACAAATTTAGTGGGAGCTCTTGCTTATCACATACTTCTCAAAGCAACGCTATATTTAATTCGTATAATTATTTGTTGAAGCTTTGATCTATATGTTGTCATCAATTACCAAAAGGGGGGAGATTGAAAGTGCAACTAATCCTTGGGTGGTTTTGGTAATTATTAACAACATATAGCTCATTAAACTAATACTCTTTCAAGATGATCATTTGAGGAAGTTCAATGATTGGCATGGCATGGACTAGAGGTGTGGACCCCTCAAAATGCTAAGGACACATATTGGCTCAAGCTCAAGACTCTACATTTTCATTTTAGTGATCCAAAATCACATTGAATCCATCGGATAAGCCAATACTATTTAAAGGGGATGAGGTGTAGCTTAATGGCTTGCTTGCTCAAAATGCTTAGTGACATGCTCCAAAAGCCCTCAACCACTTTCTCATATCTACATATGTCCCAAACCAAAAGTCAAACTCGGCCCCACTGATTTGATCTATCCGGCGCCACCGAGTTCCTTTGACAAAACCATAGCTAGAAACGCTAATCAGTTCGGTCTCACCAATAGGGATCTCGGTCTCACCAAGATGGGATTGCAGACTCTCTGTTCCCCTTCGTAACATTTTGGTCTAACCGAGATGAGCGATCGGTCCCATCGAGTTTGCAATGCAAACTCTCTGTTTCCTTTTCATAACATTTCGGTCTCACCGAAATGAGCGATCGGTCCCACCGAGTTTGCCTGACGAACTCTCTGTTTGCCTATTATAGAAATCGGTCTCACCGAGTTCATGTGATCAGTCTCAACGAGATTACGTTATGGCCTAACCCTAATGAAATCGGTCCCACGAATTGACATGTCGGTCCCACCGAAAATCCTAACGTTCACATTTTGAACTAGATCGGTCTGACCGAGTTTGAGTATTCGGTCCCACCGAGTTTGGTAAATTGTGTGTAATGGTTAGATTCTATGTGGAGGCTATATATATACCCCTCCACCCATCCTCCATTCATGGGGAGAGCAATCAGAATGTGCCTATACTTCCAGCATTCATTTTCTCAGAGAGAACCACCTACATATGTGTTGAGACAAAGATATTCCAATCCCACCACAAGAATCTTGATCTCTAGCCTTCCCCAAGTTTCTTTCCACTCAAATCATCTTTCCACCAAATACAATATGTGTGAGAGAGTTGAGTGTTGGGGAGACTATCATTTGAAGCACAAGAGCAAGGAGTTCATCATCAACACACCATCTATTACCTTTTGGAGAGTGGTGTCTCCTTGATTGGTTAGGTGTCACTTGGAAGCATCCGTCAAGATTGTGGAGTTGAACCAAGGAGTTTCTAAGGGCAAGGAGATCGCCTACTTCATGAAGATCTACTGTGATGCCCTCGATTCAACCGTACACTAATCATACACGCAAATGTGTAAGATCAAGATCAGGGACTCACGGGAAGATATCACAACACAACTCTAGACACAAATTAAAATAATACAAGCTTTATATTACAAGCCAGGGGCCTTGAGGTCTCGGATACATATGCTCGAATACACAAGAGTCAGTGGAAGCAACAATATCTGAGTACAGCCATAAGTTAAACAAGTCTGCCTTAAGAAGGCTAGCACAAAAGCAACAACGATCGAACAGGCAAGGCCTCCTACTTGGGAGCCTCCTAACTACTCGAAGTCGTCAGCGGCCATCACATTGTAGTAGGCACCCTCGGGGTAGTAGTAATCATCAGTGGTGTCCTCTGGCTCCTGGGATCCGTCATCTGGTCGCAACAATCAGGTATGGTGGAAAAAGAGGTAGCAAAGCAACCGTGAGTACTGATGACCCACAAGTATAGGGGATCTATCGTAGTCCTTTCGATAAGTAAGAGTGTCGAACCCAACGAGGAGCAGAAGGAAATTATAAGCGGTTTCCAGCAAGTTATTCTCTGCAAGTACTGAAATAAGTGGTAACAGATAGTTTTGTGATAGGATAATTTGTAACGAGCAACAAGTATCAAAAGTAAATAAAGTGTAGCAAGGTGGCCCAATCCTTTTTGTAGCAAAGGACAAGCCTGGACAAACGCTTATAAGAGAAAAACGCTCCCGAGGACACATGGGAATATCGTCAAGCTAGTTTTCATCACGCTCATATGATTCGCGTTCGGTACTTTCATAGTTTGGTATGTGGGTGGACCGGTGCTTGGGTACTGCCCTTACTTGGACAAGCATCCCACTTATTATTAACCTCTATTGCAAGCATCCGCAACTACAACAAAAGTATTAAGGTAAACCTAACCATAGCATGAAACATATGGATCCAAATCAGCCCCTTACGAAGCAACACATAAACTAGGGTTTAAGCTTCTGTCACTCTAGCAACCCATCATCTACTTATTACTCCCCAATGCCTTCCTCTAGGCGCAAACAATGGTGAAGTGTCATGTAGTCGACGTTCACATAACACCAGTAGAGGAGAGCCAACATACATCTCATTAAAATATTGAACAAATACAAAATTCACATGACTACTAATAGCAAGACTTCTCCCATGTCCTCAGGAACAAAAGTAACTACTCACAAAGCATAAACATGTTCATAATCAGAGGGGTATTAATATGCATATAGGATCTGAACATATGATCTTCCACCAATTAAACCAACTAGCATCAACTACAAGGAGTAATTAACACTACTAGCAACCTACTAGCACCAATCCCGGACTTGGAGACAAGAATTGGATACAAGAGATGAACTAGGGTTTTGAGAGGAGATGGTGATTTTGAAGATGTTGATGGAGATTACCCTCTCCCGATGAGAGGAGCGTTGGTGATGACGATGGTGATGATTTCCCCCTCCGGGGGGAAGTTTCCTGATGAGGACATCAATACCATTGTTACACCCACAGCCCCTGCTGCTATACACACTGGACCGATTACTAGAGCTCGCGCACGCCAATTGAATTATCAGGTACTTTCGTTTCTTGGTAACGATTCTAATGTTCATGAGAATATGATGCTACCTAAATTGGATACATTTGTTTTGCTTACAAATGAAGGGCCTAGCTTGGACAAGAAAGATGAACCTTGGAGCAAGTTCAAGCATGGAGATGATGGCATGCGCAAGGGGAACAAGAACGGAGTTACAAGTGATGATTCCAGGACTCTAAAGCCACCATAATGAGTGCATGAAGCATGGGATGAAATATACAAGATGCCACTTCATAAATTTTGTCCAGAGGCTATTTTAGGTGCTGCGTCACCTTATTATTGGGCCAGACCCATGTATTTTAGAAGTACTTAAGTATAGGCTATTTTTAGAGTCCGTATGTGTGGGGAAACAAGAGTTAGGCTTGGTTTCGGACCCCTCCACCAAGGGCCACGAAATTCCCCCTCTCTCCTCCATATATACAGCCCTTAGGGCATCGTTTAAGCTTTGGGTTTTGTTTAGATTAAAAGTTCGCCATAGCTGCAACTTCGCGTACTTTGTTTGTGTTCAACGACCAGACCAAGGCGTCACAGAACCCCACCTTGATCAATAAAGCTTTCATCTTATATTCGCAATATCCAGATTGCAATCTCAGTTTCTTGCTTGTTCTTCGTTTGCTTGCAGGAAACAGACCCTCGTGGTCAGGTTGATCGTGCTCCGGCGTGGTCACTAACCCTCGAAAGTTGATTTAGCGATTGCTAAGGCGCGACGTCTCGCACGTTCGTAGTCAGATCGTCAAGGTCGACTCCCACAGAAAACAATAGCCACCATCTCATCGAAACATCGGGACACCTTTGCCTCTATCATTTCCTCGGCAGAACAGCTCCGCTAGAGCCCACCATTGGTTCCGCCAAGGTTCCGCCTCATGGCGGCGGAGTTTCGTCCGAGAAGATGGCTTGCTATTTTTTCCCATCAAAAGAATTCATATAGCAGAAGATGGCCACCGGAGGGCCACCAGGGGGGCACGAGGTAGGGGGCGCGCCCAGGGGGGTAGGGCGCGCCCCCACCCTCGTCGACAGGGAGTGCCCCCCCTGGTGAATTTCTTCCGCTGAGTATTTTATATATATTCTAAAAACATCTTCCATGAAGTTTCAGGACTTTTGGAGCTGTGCAGAATAGGTCTCTAATATTTGCTCCTTTTCTAGCCCAGAATCCCAGCTGCCGGCATTCTCCCTCTTTATGCAAACCTTGTAAAATAAGAGAGAATAGGCATAAGTATTGTGACATAATGTGTAATAACAACCCATAATGCAATAAATATCGATATAAAAGCATGATGCAAAATGGACGTATCAACTCCCCCAAGCTTAGACCTCGTTTGTCCTCAAGCGAAAAGCCGTAATCGAAAAATATGTCCACATGTTTAGAGATAGAGGTGTCGATAAAAATAAAATATGGACATGAGGGCATCATGATCATTCTTAGAACAACAACTTATATAATTCTTGTCATATGATCTCTTATGCTAGAGTAATAATTCAATCACAATTTCAAGTATGAATCGTAAACTTCATTGAAAACTAACAAACTGTAATATCAGTCATTGGGGCAATTGCAATTTATCATAACATAGGAAAGAGTCAATATATAAGAGCTTTTCAGCAAGTCCACAATTGCTGACACTCACGCAATACTTATGGGTATGGAGTTTTAATCGAACACAGAGAAAGATAGGGGCTTATAGTTTTGCCTCCCAACGTCTTACCTCAAGGGTAATGTCAACAGTAATAGTTCATGAAAACTCACATCCAATTAGCCATATATACCAGGATGTTTCCAACATACTGTGCTTGCCAAAGGATAAAATGTAAAAAGTAAGGGTGAAGATCACCATGACTCTTATGCAATGTAGGAGATAGAAGTAAAAGATAAGCCCTTCGCAGAGGGAAGCAGAGGTTATCATGCGCTTTTATGGTTGGATGCACAAAATCTTAATGCGAAAGAACATCACTTTATATTGCCACTTGTGATATGGACCTTTATTATGCAGTTTGTCGCTTTTATTTCTTCCATATCACACAATCGTATAAAGTTTATTTTCTCACACACTAATAAGTCATACATATTTATAGAACAATTTTTATTGCTTGCACCGATGACAACATACTTAGAGGATCTTATTCAATCTATAGGTAGGTATGGTGGACTCCGATGGCAAAACTGGTTTAAGGGTATTTGGAAGCACAAGTAGTATCTCTACTTGGTGCGATGAATTTGGCTAGCACGAGGGGGAAAGGCAAGCTCAACCATGTTGGATGATCCATGACAATATAATTTATCTCAGATGTAAGAAAACATAACCCATTACGTTGGCTTCCTTGTTCAACGTCAACTCTTTTAGCATGTCATATTTTAATGAGTGCTCACAATCATAAAAGATGTCCAAGATAGTATATCTATATGTGAAGACCTCTCTTTCTTTATTACTTCCTATTAATTACAACAATGACCAAAACTATGTTTGTCAACCCTCAACAACTTTTATTCATCATACTTTTTCTATGTGAGCTCATTACTCTCCATAAGACTCACATGATCTCTTTGTTTCTTTTTATTTCTTTCTCTTTTTCTTTTATTCACTAAAGATCATGGCAAAAGAATCAAGCCTTTGACTCAACACTAATCTTTATTATATAGCTCACGGACTCGATTACATAGAAGAATTATAAGGCAGAACTCACGACTAGATCATACTAAAAACTTTTATTCTACTAGATCAAGATATTACCAAAAGGATCGAACTAAGAAAAACGGTAAAGATAGAAGTGATGGTGATACGATACCGGGGCACTCCCCCAAGCTTGGCAGTTGCCAAGGGGAGTGCCCATACCAGATACTCAATTCTTCTTTGTTGGTGGAGAAGATGATGGTTTTGTTGATGGTGTAGGCTTATTCCTTAATTTGCGCTTGAGGACAGAATTTTGGTCCCTTAGGTCCTCGATCTCCTGCTCCAGGCTCAGTATCTTTTTGCATAGTTCCTGCTTATTTTCCTGCAAGAGGCGAAAAGGGATAAACTTGATCTTAGGTTTCTTTACCCTATCTGGGAGGCTTGACTTTTTGAACTCCACATGCATGTGCCCAGGTTGAGGTAGTGGGACTTCATCTTCATCTGAGCTTGTCTGCTCCTTTCCCTTGGGTTCATAGTCCTCTTCTTCTTCCGTAGTCCAACCGCAATGCTCCACATCCCCATAGACCTTAGGATCTTCAAGGTAATCAGCCACATAGTTTTCTCCTTCCGAATCCTGGGACAACATGTTGCTCTGTCTGCAGCAGGACAACTCAAAACAAAGACAAGAGATATTTGCGTGATACTAGAGTCAAAAACCCCGGGAGATTATATAATGGATTTTTACCGACCAAAATACGTGACGTGTACGAAAACGGAGTCCGGAGAGCACACGAGGTGCCCATGAGGTAGGGGGCGCGCCCTCCACCCTCGTGGAGCCCTCGTGTCCTTCCCGGACTGCGTCTTATTTTTCTATTTTCCTAAATATTCCAAAACGGAGAAATATTGCCTTAAAAACTTTTTTGGAGTCGGTTTACTTACCGTACCACATACCTATTCCTTTTCGTAGTCTGAAACGTTCCAAAAAGTGTCCCTTATGTATTCCTCCGGGGTTACGGTTTCAATAATATTGGTTTCAAATTTATGGGATTACCTGAGATATAATGTTTGATTCTTTGACCGTTCACCACCTTCGGATTTGTGCCTTCGAAATTGTTGATTTTTATGGCACCGAAACGATAGACCTCCTCGATAACGTAAGGACCTTCCCATTTAGAGAGAAGTTTTCCTGCAAAAAATCTTAAACGAGAGTTGTATAGCAATACATAATCACCTACATTAAACTCATGCTTTTGTATTCTTTTGTCATGCCATCTTTTAACTTTTTCTTTAAACAACTTGGCATTTTCATAGGCTTGGGGTTCTCCATTCATCAAGTGAGCTAATATCAAATAGCCTCTACTCACCGGCAAGTTTAAAATCATAATTGAGTTCTTTAATGGCCCAATATGCCTTCTGTTCTAGTTCGAGGGGTAAGTGACATGCTTTTCCATAAACCATTTTATACAGAGACATACCCATAGGATTTTTATATGCAGTTCTATAGGCCCATAATGCATCATCAAGTTTCTTGGACTAATTTTTTCTAGATCTATTAACAGTGTTTTTCAAAATTAATTTGAGCTCTCTATTACTCAATTCTACTTGACCACTAGACTGAGGGTGATAAGGAGATGCAATTCTATGGTTAACATCATATTTAGCAAGCATTTTACGGAAAGCACCATGAATAAAATGTGAACCACCATCAGTCATTAAATATCTAGGGACTCCAAATCTTGGAAAAATAACTTGTTTAAGCATTTTAATAGAAGTGTTATGATCAGCACTACTAGTTGGAATAGCTTCTACCCACTTAGTAACGTAATCAATAGCAACTAAAATATGTGTATATCCATTAGAGGAAGGAAAGGGTCCCATATAGTCAAAGTCCCAAACATCAAATGGTTCAATAACAAGTGAATAATTCATAGGCATTTCGTGACGTCTACTAATATTACCAATTCTTTGACATTCATCACAAGATAAGACAAACTTACGGGCGTCCATGAAGAGAGTAGGCCAATAAAAACCAGATTGCAATAACTTATGTGCAGTTCTATCTCCAGCATGGTGTCCTCCATAAGCTTCGGAGTGACACTTGCGTAGGATCTGTTCCTTTTCATGCTCAGGTACACAACGTCTAATAACACCATCTACTCCTTTATAAATATGTGGGTCATCCCAAAAGTAATGCCTCAAATCATAGAAGAACTTTTTCTTTTGCTGGCATGTGAAACTAGGTGGTATAAACTTAGCAACAATGTAATTAGCATAATCAACATACCATGGAGCAGTATGAGAAGCATTTATGACATTTAATTGCTCATCTAGAAAGCTATCATCAATAGGAAGTGGGTTATCAAGCACATTTTCTAACCTAGACAAGTTGTCTGCAACGGGGTTCTCAGCTCCCTTTCTATCAACAATATGTAAGTCAAATTCTTGTAGCAAGAGAACCCATCTAATAAGTCTAGGTTTAGCATCTTTCTTTTCCATGAGATATCTAATAGCAGCATGATCAGTGTGAATAGTTACTTTAGAATCAACAATATAAGGTCTGAACTTATCACAAGCAAATACAACTGCTAATAATTCTTTTTCAGTAGTAGCATAATTTCTTTGAGCATTGTCTAGGGTTTTATTAGCATATTGAATAACATTTAATTTCTTATCAACTCTTTGCCCTAGAAAAACACCTACAGGATAATCACTAGCATCACACATAATTTCAAAGCGTAAATTCCAATCAAGTGGCTGAACAATAGGTGCAGAGATTAATGCTTTCTTAAGTATTTCAAATGCTTCTACACAATCATCATCAAAGACAAATGGTATATCTTTTTGTAATAAATTAGTCAGAGGCCGAGAAATTTTTGAGAAGTCCTTAATGAACCTCCTATAAAATCCGGCGTGACCAAGGAAACTTCTTATAACTTTTATGTCCTTGGGACATGGCATCTTCTCAATAGCATCAACCTTGGCTTTATCAACCTCAATACCTCTTTCAGAAACTTTGTGCCTCAAGACAATACCTTCATTAACCATAAAGTGGCACTTTTCCCAATTCAAGACAAGATTAGTTTCTTCACATCTCTGCAAAACTCGATCAAGGTTGCTCAAGCAATCATCAAAAGAAGATCCATAGACGGAGAAATCTTCCATGAAAACCTCACAAATCTTTTCACAAAAGTCAGAGAATATAGCCATAATGCATCTTTGAAAGGTAGCAAGTGCATTACATAAACCAAAAGGCATACGTCTATAAGCAAAAGTACCAAACAGGCTTGTAAAAGTAGTCTTTGATTGATCTTTGGCTGACACAGGTATTTGAGAGAAACCAGAATAATCATCTAGAAAGCAAAAATGTGTATGTTTGGATAATCTTTCTAGCATTTGATCGATAAAAGGTAAGGGGTAATGATCCTTTTTAGTAGCTTTATTTAATTTGCAGAAATCAATTACCATCCTATAACCTGTAATAATTCTTTGAGGGATCAATTCATCTTTATCATTAGGAACAACAGTAATACCTCCCTTCTTAGGGACACAATGGACAGGACTTACCCACTGACTCTCAGCAACGGGATAAATTATACCTGCCTCAAGGAGCTTTAGTATTTCCTTTCTTACCACTTCTTTCATTTTAGGATTCAGCCGTCATTGATGATCATGAAATGGTTTAGCATCTTCTTCCAAATTAATTTTATGTTGACATAGAGTGGGACTAATGCCCTTAAGATCATCAAGAGTATACCCAATAGCAGCACGATGCTTCTTCAGAGTTTTCAATAATCTGTCTTCCTCATGCTCTGAAAGGTTAGCACTAATAATAACAGGATATATCTTTTTCTCGTCAAGATAAGCATATTTAAGAGTATCAGGTAACAGTTTAAGCTCAAATACGGGATCACCCTTGGGTGGAGGAGGATCCCCTAGGATTTCAATAGGTAAATTGTTTTTCAGAATATGTTTTTGTTTAAAGAATACTTCATCTATTTCCCTTCTTTCATTCATAAACATGTCATTTTCATGGTATAGCAAATATTGTTCTAAAGGATCACTAGGAGGTATGACAATAGAAGCAAGACCAATAATTTCATCCTTACTAGGTAATTCTTCTTCACGGTGTTGTCTACTAAATTTAGAGAAATTAAATTCATGAGTCATATCATCTAAACTGATAGTAACAACATCCCTTTTGCCATTTATGGTAGCATTAACAGTGTTCAGGAAAGGTCTACCAAATATATGGGACAAAAGCTATCTTGTGGGGAACCAAGAACAAGAAAATCAACAGGATATTTAGTTTTCCCTCACAAGACTTCAACATCTCTAACAATTCCCATTGTTGAAATAGTATCTCTATTGGCAAGTTTAATTGTGACATCAATATCTTCTATCTCAGCAGGTGCAATATCATGCATAATTTCTTTGTATAAGGAATGAGGTATTGCGCTAGCACTAGCACCCATATCACATAAACCATGATAACAATGATCTCCTATTTTAACAGAAATAACAGGCATGCCTACCACAGGTCTAGGTTTATCTTTAGCATAGGGTTTAGCAATTCTAGCAGTTTCATCACAAAAATAAATAACATGCCCATCAATATTATCAGACAAGAGATCTTTAACAATAGCAATATCAGGTTCAACTTTAATTTTCTCATGAGGTGTATAAGTTTTAATATTGCTTTTACGAACCACAGTTGAAGCTTTAGTATGATCCTTTATCCTAACAGGGAAAGGTGGTTTCTCAACATATGCAGTAGGAACAATAGGATCATTATAAGTGACAATCTTTTCTTCAACTTTAATAGGTGCAGCTACTTTTACTTCTATGGGAGGATGATATTTAAACCACTTCTCCTTGGGGAGATCAACATAAGTAGCAAAATATTCACAAAAAGAAGCTACTATCTCAGAATCAAGACCATATTTAGTGCTAAATTTACGGAAAACATCGGTATCCATAAAAGATTTGACACAATCAAAACTAGGTGTCATACCTGACTCCTTACCTTTGTCGAGGTCCCAATCTTCAGAGTTGCGTTTAATTCTTTCCAATAAATCCCATTTGAATTCAATAGTCTTCATCATAAAAGAGCCAGTACAAGAAGTATCAAGCATGGTGCGATTGCTATCAGAAAGCCGAGCATAAAATTTTTGAATAATCATTTCTCTTGAGAGCTCATGATTGGGGCATGAATATAACATTGATTTAAGCCTCCCCCAAGCTTGAGCAATGCTTTCTCCTTCGTGAGGCCAAAAATTATATATATAATTGCGATCACGATGAACAAGATGCATAGGATAAAACTTCTGATGAAATTCCAATTTCAATCGTTTGTAATTCCAAGACCCCATATCATCACATAGCCTATACCATGTCGATGCATCTCCCTTCAAAGATAAAGGGAAGACCTTCTTCTTAAAAACATCTCCGGGTACACCTGCAAGCTTAAATAATCCACAAACTTCATCCACATATATTAGATGCTCATCAGGATGTTTTGTTCCATCTCCTAAAAAGGGATTAGCTAGTAGTTTTTCTATCATACCCAAAGGAATTTCAAAGCAGACATTTTTATTTTCATTTTCATTTTCAGTAGGTTCAGTAGGTTGAGGAGCAACTCTTTGCTCTACTGGTCGGGGTGAAGATACCCCGAACAAGCCCCTCAGAGTATTACTTTCCATAGTAACAAGTGATAGTAAATTTCAGCACACTATATAAATTTTTCCTTACCAAATTCCACCTACCAAAGGCGCTTTACTCCCCGGTAGCGGCGCCAGAAAAGAGTCTTGATGACCCACAAGTATAGGGGATCTATCGTAGTCCTTTCGATAAGTAAGAGTGTCGAACCCAACGAGGAGCAGAAGGAAATGATAAGCGGTTTCCGGCAAGTTATTCTCTGCAAGTACTGAAATAAGTGGTAACAGATAGTTTTGTGATAGGATAATTTGTAACCAGCAACAAGTATCAAAAGTAAATAAAGTGCAGCAAGGTGGCCCAATCCTTTTTGTAGCAAAGGAAAAGCCTGGACAAACTCTTATATAGAGAAAAGCGCTCCTGAGGACACATGGGAATATCGTCGAGCTAGTTTTCATCACGCTCATATGATTCACATTCTGTACTTTGATAGTTTGGTATGTGGGTGGACCGGTGCTTGGGTAGTGCCCTTACATGGACAAGCATCCCACTTATGATTAACCTCTATTGCAAGCATCCGCAACTACAACAAAAGTATTAAGGTAAACCTAACCATAGCATGAAACATATGGATCGAAATTAGCCCCTTACGAAGCAACGCATAAACCAGGGTTTAAGCTTCTGTCACTCTAGCAACCCATCATCTACTTATTACTCCGCAATGCCTTCCTCTAGGCCCAAACAATGGTGAAGTGTCATGTAGTCGACGTTCACATAACACCACTAGAGGAGAGAGAACATACATCTCATCAAAATATCAAACGAATACCAAATTCACATGACTACTAATAGCAAGACTTCTCCCATGTCCTCAGGAACAAAAGTAACTACTCACAAAGCATAAACATGTTCATAATCAGGGGGGTATTAATATGCATATAGGATCTGAACATATGATCTTCCACCAATTAAAGCAACTAGCATCAACTACAAGGAGTAATTAACACTACTAGCAACCTACTAGCACCAATCCAGGACTTGGAGACAAGAATTGGATACAAGAGATGAACTAGGGTTTTGAGAGGAGATTGTGCTGATGAAGATGTTGATGGGGATTGCCCTCTCCCGATGAGAGGAGCGTTGGTGATGACGGTGAAGAAGATTTCCCCCTCCGGGAGGGAAGTTTCCCCGGTAGAACAGCTCAGCTAGAGCCCTAGATTGGTTCCGCCAAGGTTCCGCCTCGTGGCGGTGGAGTTTCGCCTGAGAAGATGGCTTGCTATTTTTTCCCATTGAAAGACTTCATATAGCAGAAGATGGCCACCAGAGGGCCACCAGGGGGCCCACGAGGTAGGGGGCGCGCCCTGGTGAATTTCTTCCGTTGAGTATTTTTTATATATTCTGAAAACGTCTTCCGTGAAGTTTCAGGACTTTTGGAGCTGTGCAGAATAGGTCTCTAATATTTGCTCCTTTTCTAGCCCAGAATCCCAGCTGCTGGCATTCTCCCTCTTTATGTAAATCTTGTAAAATAAGAGAGAATAGGCATAAGTATTGTGAAATAATGTGTAATAACAGCCCAGAATGCAATAAATATCGATATAAAAGCATGATGCAAAATGGACGTATCAAGTACTCATCCAAAGTACTCGCAAGACTTACATCAGATCTAAACTAAGTATGCATCTATATCAAACGAATGGGTTGTATGTGCGGACTAAACTGTAGAATGCCAGAAGAGAAGTGGAAAGCCTAGCCTATCGAAGACTAGCATATTCGAGCATCTTCAAGCATCTTGCAGCATATAGAAGAGTACAGATCAACATAATGTAAAGTAGTAGTACTGTTATCAACCTCGGCCAGAGATCCTTTCTCGACTCCTAGCGATAAAGCAATCCCAGAGCCATACTATCCAGTTCTCATATCCATTTCTCATCTCAAGTATCCAGTTCTAGTTGTATCGATCGGGATATAACTCCAAGTGTCTGTTATCGTAGGACAGGCTATCGATAGATGTTTTCTTCCCTGCAGGGGTGCACCAACTTACCCACCACGCTTGATTAACTCCGGCCGGACACACTTTCCTGGGTCATGCCCGACCTCAGTCAAATGATACGCCGCAACCCGACCTAGTCTTAATAGAGAGGACAACACGTCGGACTAAACCTATGCCCCCAGGGGTCTTGGGCCATTGTCCCAGGAACTCCTGCATGTTGCATGGGCGGCTGCTGAGCAGACCTAGCTACCTCCTTAAAAAGGCAGGAGCTTACCAGTCCAGCCCGGCGCGTGCCGCTCAGTCACTGACGTCTAATAAGCTTCGGCTGATGCATACGACGTAGAACGCCCATACAATGGCCACGTGATGGTTAGTGCTATCAGGCCAGAGGCCCCTCGGATCAAATATCCAAACCGTTAGTGTGTTGGTAGTGCGGTCACGAGCAGAGACTCACAAAAGATGTGACCCTGTCGCCCCGTCTCGAGTACTTGCGGCAAGGGCTAAGAATGCCCGGCCATGCCTCGTAAGTATCTCGCGGGCACCTTCTAGGTCAACCCAACTCCACATCAATCGCTATTAAGCTCGCGTAGGTACCCCTCAAGGCCGACCCGTCTTTAGTAACATGGTTCAGTGTAAAGTCATAGTAACCATATAACTGTGTGTCTAACTCCAAAGGGAAAACCCGAGGAATCACCCCCGGTGAATTCCACTCGACATTATCATCAAGGTGAACATAAGAGGATCCACCCTCGAGGTTCACACTTGAGGGATTGCACGACAGAGCCGTAACAGAAGTGGTTAGGGAGGAAATCACCCTCGATGACCTCGACCGTATAGCTACACTACAGAGCTCTCATCAGGAGTGATGTAAGAGGTTCCACCCTCGACACTCGATGGTAACTCTGCAGAGTCGTACAACTAGGGGGTGATGTGCGGTGTCGGGGCCTGGATGTCGATCACGTTGATCGAGTCATTGAACATAAAGCAAGGCAACTGGGACAAGGTGGGTTCACTGATGGATCTCTAACCAACCTATACTAAGCAGTTTAGGACAAGCAGGTAAGCTATGAAAGCAGGTAACAAAAACAAGCTATGCATCAGAGTAGGATCATATAGAAAGCAGTAGCAGTTCTAATGCAAGCATCAGAGGGAATGAAATGGGCGATATCGGAATGCTCAAGGAGGGTTTGCTTGCCTGGAAGCTCTGTTGAAAAGGAAGAAGTGTTGTCGTCGACGTAGTCGATCATAGGGGTGACATCGTCTTGGGGTCTACCAGAGAGAAGAGGGGGAAGAAACAATAAATAACAAGCATACAAATGCAACAAAAAGCACGACATGGCGGTAAGCGACGCTAGGAGTGCTCTAACGCAGTACTACACATTGCAGCGGAGAGGGAAAACATCCGGGGGGTTTTCCTGGCGTCTGGCTTTTTCCGGACAGAGAAAAGAGAGGGGACGGTTCCATGTTTAGCATGCTAGTGGCCGGTGACAGATGAACGGACCGCCTATTTGGGTTCGTCTCGTTTTTCTGAGAAACTTTCATATATAAAGTTTTTTGATCCGAGCTACGGTTTATTTTCTATGAATTTACAAAGATTAAACCATTTCTGGAATTACTTTAAATACCTAAATCGACAGAAAAGGAAAATATGATGTCATCATGGCGTTATTGCTGCATCAGCGGTCAGCAGACTAGTTGACTAGTCAACAGGGCCCATGAGGGACCCACTAGCAGTGACTGGGCGATGCCCAGTCAGCCGTTGACTGGGTTAACAAAGCTAGCCAGGCCCGTGGGGCCACGGGGCAGTGACCTAGCGAGGTTGACCCGGACGTCCACGTCGGCGCCGGCGTTTGGGAGTTCCGGTGAGTGTTCTCGCGGCATTCCGGCGACCATTTCACGCGGGGGCGGTTGCTACGGGACGGGCGTAGTGCTGCGCATCCATCTACGGCCTCGGTTGGGGCAGTGGGCTGCCGGAGAGGCGGCGAGGTCGAGCGGGGATGCGGCGACCGAAGCGGGCAGCAGTGGCACTTGGCCAAGAAGCGGGCGAGGCGGGGTGCGTGGGTACTGGAGGATGCGGGGGAGGCCGCCACATGGGCGAGTGGCAAGGGAGGGCGTGGCTTGGCCGCAGTGGGCTTGCCCGGGGCGGGGGAAGCAGCAGGCAGAGCAGCGCAGCAGGAGCGACAGCGGTCGTGGCAGAACGGGGCGCGGGCTGCGGGGTTGGCGGCGGCCGAGCGCGGCCACGGCGGCTAGCGCGGAGATAAGGCGTCGGCAACGGGCAGTAGTGGAGGGCGCGAGGTTCACGGGAGCGGCCGGAGGTGCGGCCAGCGACGGGCGGGCAGCGGCAGACCGGGACGGGGCGACACGGCACAACGAGCGCGGGACGACGGTGGTGGCGGGGCCGCGAGGCAAGGCGAGGCTGCAGGCGGCGGCAGGCGGCGGCGGCGCCCTGCGGGGCTGCGAGCGTGGCGATGCGGGGGGCGCGGGCGGTCGAGCGGAAGCGGAGGTGGTCATGTCGAGGATGACGTAGCCGGGATGGATGTGAGGCGTTCGACGAGCCAGGCGACGCCCTAGTGGCTTTGTGAGCCCAACGGTGACACGAGTTCTTCTCGGCGTTGGCTAGAACGACGGCAACGCACATGGCGGAGGCAGCGGAGCTACGGTCGGAGCATGGTACAAACGGCGGTGTGTGAAAAGCCCAAATTCTAGGGGAATTAGAAGGGGCTTCGGTGTGGTGGCTCACAGCGGTGCTGTAGGGGGGTGGCAGCGGGCTCGGGGAGGGTTGATGACGTTGGAGTCAAAGAAGAATGCCGGCGGATCCCGAGGTTGAAGATGAGGTCGGGGTGGCGTTGCAGGCCCCCCTGCTCCAGCACGTATCGTGGTCGTCATAGCAGCTGACGACGGAGCGACTGGATTTGACGGAGGGACTCGGCGGAGGCAGTGGCCGCGGCTATGCAGCGGCCATGGCCACGGTGGCGCTCGGTATAGGGATCTGAGGAGGGGGACGAGCGCATGGGCGCGCAAGAGAGAGAGAGAGAGCGGGGGAGTGGATCGAGGCGTCCAGAGCCTTATCCCCTCGTCGAGCGTCGCCGACGAGGTGGTGGGACGGCGACGGCGCGCGCTGTCCTGCCCGGTCTAAGTAACAGGAAGCGACTAGGGGAGGGGGAGTGGGCCGGCCTAGCTGGGCCAGTTGGCTCGGGCCAGGCACTGTGCACTTGGACCAGTGCATAGTGGCCTGTGCTCTTTCAGTTTTTAATAAAATCTTTTGTTTATTTAACAGACATAGAAAGGGAATATTTGGTCAATTATTTTACTTAGCAAAAATTTGGGAGGTTTCCCATTAAATCCCTGGTGATTATAGATGACGCCAAAAATATTCTGGAGACCCGAAGAATTCATTTGGTATTTTCTGTAAATAGGATAGCATTTAAAAATGCTGAATTGGTGTTGTTGTAATTACTAAAGCTCATCTTTGCACAAAAGTGATGTTGTGTTCCTTACAAATAATTGTTATGGAATTTTTGACAAATGATGAACATTTTTCCAGCAACTTTTGGGCAACTTCAAACTTCACTTGAATTAGAATTGCCTGGAATTTCCAAATGGGGTATTGAACAAAGGTGATTAAGAACTGTTTGGAAAATGATTAGTTTAATCACAGAGGGTTACTGTAGCATGATAGTGGGGGTGTTACAAATCTCCTCCACTACAAGAGATCTTGTCCCGAGATTTAAGTGCGGAAGTAAAGAGTAACTTTGGAAGAACTGACCCTTATAGGGTTAATTATCTAGTGAATAATTCAAGAATGTGGCAGAAGTGTCTCTCGAGTTGAAACTTAAGAAAACATCGAGAGCAAAATATGAAGGTACAATAGGAAATTTCAAGCGAATGGACAAACGATTGATACCTAAACAGAGTGGGAGAAGGGGATTCAAAGCATCGGGAATAGATCATCTCTCGGGCGGTGGCTCATGACAACACACAAAGACAAGAGCAAATGATACTTCGGAATAAAGGATATACAGGAGAGTCAGGTTCCGATCCTGTGGGACTGTGGGTTACGGGCCCACCATGTGGGTTAAAATAGAAGGAGCGATGACATCTTGCACGGTCATGATAGCAAGGCATGTCAGAGGGTAGCATGTCTGTTATGTCGACAACAACATCGGTACCAAGGGCGAGGGACGAAGAGAACCATTTTCCTGCTCGTTGAACGAGGCGGGCCATTAGGCAAAGTTCTCGTCCATCGGTGGCTACCGGAATGTCATCAATAATAGTAACAGGGTCTTACTAACAGAGTGATACAACGAGGTGTTTACATAAGCAGGGAAATATTACTGCTTATATAATATAGATCAAAATAAGGTTTAAACAAACCAATGGAAAGGAAAATGTAATTGTCAGATTAAACAGAACAATGGAAAGGAAAATGTGTTTAAACACATATTTCAGGGGTATATCTTTCCCAAGTACAAGCAGAGCATGCTATCCATGACAGGATAGAAGTATAAAACCATTTTGGTAAGGGGAATGAAATTTCACGACATTACCCATACAACGATGTTTGGATAATTGATAAAGGAAATTTAGTATCGTGCTTCAAATGTTCTTATTGGAGAACGAATTACCACAGACATGCTTCGAGATAGCATTGACATGGTTTCAAGCAAAGGTCAGACTTTGGATACACCAAGGATCCATCGGAAATAACTTAGAAAATAAGTCATACAGTTTTAGCAGGGAAAAGATGAGTGTGTGGCCGACGGGCTCAGCCACAATCCATCGACATGCCAAAAAGGATGTATTTCCAAAATTATATGAACAATTTTGTGTTGGGGAAGGCAAGAATGTTGTCGATGATAACATAAATCATCGAGGGGAAGGATTGTATTTCTCATCATGAATTTGATTGATATCTTGGAAAAGCCCAGAATGTTGATGATGATCAAGACGCATTAGGCGAGAGACTTCATGAAGATGTAATCGTTCGAAGATGACATCCAGTCAAAGGAATGATGAAGCGAAAGGTTATTGGAACCATGGGTACGACACAAACTCAAAATTAAGCTTGTTGTTCAAGGTGAAATGATAAGATGAGGAAGATCGACGTAAGCTTAGCTCATCATAGGAAGTTGCTCCGGGCATAAGGACCAGTAGCACAGTTAAAAGTTGACACGATAAAAATATAGCCGATCAGGCTAGGAATGATGCGATGGGGTATAAAGCTTCCCACTATCAACTACTAGGTGTAATGCCAGAAGGTAAATCGGAGTAGAGCTTGGATGGGGGAAATGATTTGCAGAGGATAAGAATTTTTAACTTACCTAGTAAATGGGATCAAGGAGGAAATATGGTCGGGACCATAACTGCAAGGGATCCAATTTACGATACCGGAAGAATTATTCAAATGATTAAATATCCTTGCAAGAAGCTTTCATGATAAGTTCCACACCGTGTCCGTGGGCATGAACACAAAGGTTCAGGGCCGACTCCCACTTTACAATGCATAACCTTTCATTTTACTTCTCGCTCTTGATGAAGCTGTAGTATTGAAATTTTATCTGACGAAAAACCAGTAGAGTATAACCCGCATAACTTTTGAGTTGACACAGATTAGGTAAGGCATAGGTTCAACCCATCGGGGCATCTTAGGAACATATATCATAAATTTCGAGAATAAATAACACAAGCTCGGTAGTAGAGCATGCTTGAGAAAGTGGAGGATACAATTTACCAAAAGCATTATGTATCCAAGGAAAGGCTCACAAGCTTATTGAATATGAAGGACGTTGTCGGATAAAATCAGAAAAAGGGGTCTGGTAGTCCATAAGGGATTTGATGTGAGCATCAATATTCAACCAGAGGAAGAAAGAATGCAAGGAGATCAGATTATAGAAACAACTGACTAACTCAAAGCTCAATTGCAAAGGAATTATGAATTCCAAAACAAGGGATCGAAAGCAATGCTCAGATTAGGGATGGATATGTAGAATAGCCTTAGGGGTACAATCGATGGCGATTTGATTGATCGAGATTCAGCACATGTTAAAATGATGTCTGAGACGGAAGGATGAATTCTAGGATCTGATTGAGGATTGCGAGAATTCGCAACATATTGTATCAACAGACTCAAAATGATAATGACAAAGGCTGACAATAAGATTACTAGACTTATGCTATTAACCATAATGCAAGCAAGCAAGAAATTCAAGAACAATAGGCCGTTGAGGATTTTCACAAGAACGAATGGTATTAGGAAGACTTTTGTGAAGTACAAGAATCAACTGAGGATGAGCGGATACTCGATAGGTGCACAAAGTTATCCATAGGGGTATTCAGATGACAAGGAACTGCAAGGCAGTAGGCTCAAAGGATTATCAGAAAAAGGAGAGCAGTTCAGGGCATCTTGTAATAACAATATCAATAGGATAGAATGTAAGATTGGTAAGTGTGTGTAGTTATCCATAAGGATATTTCGGTGGTAGGGAATTGCAAAGGAAACAGACACAAAGTCTCGAGAGAATATCATAGAGTATCTTTGGAATCTTATGATGCAGCAGGCGATCATCTGAAATAAGGGGCTCTCCGGGCGGATGTGATCACGAGATCCTAATGTTCGAGTTAGTAAAACCATTTAACCCGAATAGAAGAGAGATCAGAGTCCCAGAGTATAGACGAACAGTAAAAGATCATAATACCACCCAAATGGCGACATGGGCCCATGGGCCACATAGCCATGTTAGTAAAAGTTTTGCAATGTCTAGACTCAACTTCGGCCAAGGAGTTTGGAAGGGGATTCCTACAGGCAGTCGGCTCTGATACCAACTTGTGACACCCTCGATCATACACTAATCATACACGCATATGTGTACAATCAAGATCAAGGACTCACGGGAAGATATCACAACACAACTCTAGACACAAATTAAAATAATACAAGCTTTATATTACAATCCAGGGGCCTCGAGGCTTGAATACATAAGCTCGAATACTCAAGAGTCAGCGGAAGTAACAATATCTAAGTACATACATAAGTTAAACAAGTCTGCCTTAAGAAGGCTAGCACAAAAGCAACAACGATCGAACAGGCAAGTCCTCCTGCCTGGGAGCCTCCTAACTACTCGAAGTCGTCAGCAGCCGTCCCGTTGTAGTAGGCACCCTCGGGGTAGTAGTAATCATCAGTGGTGTCGTCTGGCTCCTAGGATCCGTCATCTAGTCGCAACAATCAAGTATGGGGGAAAAAGAGGTAGCAAAGCAACCGTGAGTACTCATCCAAAGTATTCGCAAGACTTACATCAGAGCTAAACTAAGTATGCATTTGTATCAAACGAATGGGTTGTATCTGTGGACTAAACTGCAGAATGCCAGAAGAGAAGGGGAAAGCCTAGCCTATCGAAGACTAGCATATTCAAGCATCTTCCAGCATCTTGCAGCATATGGAAGAGTACAGATCAACATAATGTAAAGTAGTAGTAGTGTTATCAACCTCGGCCAGAGATCCTTTCTCGACTCCCAGCAAGAAAGCAATCCCAGAGCTGTACTATCCAGTTCTCATATCCATTTCTCATCTCAAGTATCTAGTTCTAGTTGTATCGATCGGGATACAACTCCAAGTGTCCGTTACCGTAGGACAAGCTATCGATAGATGTTTTCTTCCCTGCAGGGGTGCACCAACTTACCCACCATGCTCGATTAACTTCGGCCGGACGGACACACTTTCCTGGGTCATGCCCGGCCTCGGCCAAATGATACGCCACAACCCGACCTAGGCTTAATAGAGAGGTCAACACGTCGGACTAAACCTATGCCCCCAGGGGTCTTGGGCCATCGCCCCGGGAACTCCTGTAGGTTGCGTGGGCGGCCGGTGAGCAGACCTAGTTACCTCCTTAGAAAGGCAGGAGCTTACCAGTCCAACTGGCGCGTGCCGCTCAGTCGCTGATGTCTAATAAGCTTCGGCTGATGCATACGATGTAGAATGCCCATACAATGCCCACGTGATAGTTAGTGCTATCAGGCCAGAGGCCCCTCGGATCAAATATCCAAACCGTTAGTGTGTTGGTAGTGCGGTCACGAGCAGAGTCTCATGAGAGATGTGACCCCATCGCCCCATCTCGAGTACTTGCGGCAAGGGCTAAGAATGCCTGGCCACGCCTCGTAAGTATCTCGCGGGCACCTTCCAGGTCAACCCGACTCCACATCAATGGCTATTAAGCTCGCGCGGGTACCCCTCAGTGCCGACCCGTCTTTAGTAACATGGTTTAGTGTAAAGTCATAGTAACCATAGTAACTGTGTGTCTAACACCAAAGGGAAAACCCGAGGAATCACCCCCGGTGAATTCCACTCGACGTTATCATCAAGGTGAACATAAGAGGATCCACCCTCGAGGTTCACACTTGAGGGATTGCATGACAGAGCCGTAACGGAAGTGGTTAAGGAGGAAATCACCCTCGATGACCTCGACCGTATAGCTACACTACAGAGCTCTCACCAGGAGTGATGTAAGAGGTTCTAGCCTCGGCACTCAATGGTAACTCCGCAGAGTCGTGCAACTAGGGGGATGATGTGCGGTGTCGGGGCCTGGACGTCGATCATGTTGATCGAGTCATCGAACATAAAAGCGAGGCAACTGGGACAAGGTGGGGTCACTGATGGATCTCTAACCAACCTATACTAAGCAGTTTAGGACAAGCAGGTAAGGTATGAAAGTAGGTAACAAAAACAGGCTATGCATCAAAGTAGGATCATACAAAAAGCAGTAGGAGTTCTAATGCAAGCATGAGAGGGAAGGAAATGGGCGATACTGGAATGCTCAAGGAGGGTTTGCTTGCCTAGAAGCTCTGTTGAAAAGGAAGAAGTGTTGTCGTCGACATAGTCGATCACAAGGGCGACATCGGTCTTGGGGTCTTCCGGAGAGAAGAGGGGGAAGAAACAATAAATAGCGAGCATACAAATGCAACAGAAAGCACGACATGGCGGTAAGCTACGCTAGGAGTGCTCTAACGCATTACTACACGTTGCAGCGGAGAGGGAAAACATCCGGGGGGTTTTCCCGGCGTCTGGCTTTTTCTGGACAGACGAAAGAGAGGGGACAGTTCCATGTTCAGCATGCTAGTGGCAGGTGACAGATGAACGGAGCGTGTATTTGGATTCATCTCGTTTTTCTGAGCAACTTTCATATATAAAGTTTTTCTATCCGAGCTACGGTTTATTTTCTATGAATATACAAAGATTAAACCATTTCTGGAATTACTTTAAATACCTAAATCGACAGAAAAGGAAAATATGACGTCATCATGGCATCATTGCTGTATCAGCGGTCAACAGACTAGTTGACTAGTCAACAGGGCCCACGGGGGACCCACTGGCAGTGACTGGGTCAACAAGGCTAGTCGGGCCCGTGGGGCCACGGGGCAGTGACCTAGCGAGGTGGGCCCGGACGTCCACGTCGGCGCCGGTGTTTGGGGAGTTCCGATGAGTGTTCCCGCGGCGGAGGGGCGCCGGTCCTCGCTGGAATCGCCATTCCGACGACCATTTCACGTGAGGGCGGTTGTTATGGGACGGGTGCAGTGCCGCGCATCCATCTACGACCCTGGTTGGGGCGGTGGGCTGCTGGAGAGGCGGCGAGGTTGAGCGAGGATGCGGCGACCGAAGCGGGCAGAGGTGGCACTCGGCCCAGAAGCGGGCGAGGTGGGGCGCGTGTGTACTGGAGGATGCGGGGGAGGCCGCCACACGGGCGAGCGACAAGGGAGGGCGCGGCCTGGCCGTGGTGGGGCTTGCGCGGGGTGGGGGAAGCAGCAGGCAGAGCAGCGCAGCAGGGGCGACAACGGTCGTGGCGGAACGAGGCGCGTGCTGCGGTGTTGTCAACAGCCGAGCGCGGCCATAGCGGCTAGCGTGGAGATAAGGCATCGGCAACGGGTAGTAGGGGAGGGTGCGAGGTTCACGGGAGCGACCGGAGGCGGGACTAGCGACGGGCGGGCAGCGGCAAACAGGAGCAGGGTGGCATGGCGCAACGAGCGCGGGACGACGGTGATGGCGGGGCCACGAGGCAAGGCGAGCTGCAGGCGGCGGCGGCGCCTTGCGGGGCTGCGGGCGTGGCGATGCAGGTGGCGCGGGCGGTCGAGCGGGCGCGGAGGTGGTCATGTTGAGGACGATGTAGCGGGGGTGGATGTGAGGCGTTCAACGAGCCAGGCGACGCCCTAGTGGCTTCATGAGCCAAACGGTGACATGGGTTCTTCTCGGCGTTGGCTAGAACGATGGCAACGCACACGGCGGAGGCAGCGAAGCTACGGCCGGAGCATGGCACAAACGGCGGCATGCAAGAAGCCCAAATTTGAGGGGAATTAGAAGGGGGTTCAATGTGGTGGCTCACAACGGTGCTGTAGGGGGGTGGCAGCGGTCTCGGGGAGGGTTGACGGTGTCGGAGTCAAAGAAGAACGCCAACGGTTCCCGAGGTTTAAGGTGAGGTCGGGGTGGCGTTGCAGGCCCCCCTGCTCCAGCACATAGTCGTTGTCGTTGTAGCAGCCGACGACAGAGCGACTGGATTTGACGGAGGGGCTCGGCGGAGGCAGTGCCCGTGACTATGCGGCGGCCATGGCCACGGTGGCGCTCGGCGTAGGGATTTGAGGAGGGGGACGAGCGCGTGGGCGCGCAAGAGAGAGAGAGAGAGCGAGGGGAGTGGAGAGCGAGGGAGAGGATTGAGGCGTTCGAAGCCTTATCACCTCGTGGGGCGTCGCCGGCGAGGTGGTTGGATGGCGACGGCGCGCGCTGTTCTGCCTGGTCGAAGTAACAGGAAGCGACCGAGGGAGGGGGAGTGGGCCGGCCTAGCTGGGCCAGTTGGCTTGGGCCAGGCACTGTGCACCTAGCCCAGTGCACAGTGGCCTGTGCTCTTTCATTTTTTTAATAAAATATTTTGTTTATTTAACAGAGATAGAAAGGGAAATATTTGGTCAATTATTTTACTTAGCAAAATTTGGGAGGTGTTCCATTAAATCCCTCGTGATTATAGACAGTGCCAAAAATATTCTGGAGACCAGAAGAATTCATTTGGTATTTTCCATAAATAGGATAGCATTTAAAAATGCTGAATTGTTGCTGTTTTAATTACTAAAGGTCATCTTTGCACAAAAGTGATGTTGTGTTCCTTAACAAATAACTGTTATGGAATTTTTGACAAATGATGAACATTTTTCCAGCAACTTTTGGGCAAATTCAAACTTCACTTGAATTAGAATTGACTGGACTTTCCAAATGGGGTATTGAACAAAGGTGATTAATAACTGTTTGGAAAATGATTAGTTTAATCACATAGGGTTACTGTAGCATGACACTGGGGGTGTTACATCTACCCAAGTGAGGCAAGTCCTTCGTGGGCGATGGCCATGGTGGGATAGACAAGGTTGCTTCTTCGTGGACTCTTCGTGGGTGGAGCCCTCCGTGGACTCGCGCAACCGTTACCCTTCGTGGGTTGAAGTCTCCATCAACATGGATGTACGATAGCACCACCTATCGGAACTATGCCAAAAATCTCCGTGTCTACATTGCGTTTGCTCCCTCCAAACTCCTCCCCGTTACCTTCATATGCAATGATTTACCTTTCACTGCTATAGTCTTAGATTTGCATGTGTAGGTTGATTGCTTGACTTGTGATAAGTTGCTGAAATCTGCCAAGACTTAATATTGGGAAAAGGCTAGATTTTTATTTGGTCAAGTAGTCTAATCACCCCCCCCTCTAGACATACTTTCGATCCTACAACATATCTCTGCTCAGGGCCATGGCGTGCGCAGCAAGCAGGGAAGTAGCATGGCGCAGCGACAAAGCAGACAAGGAGCATGGGGAGCGAGCGTGCACGCGCGTGGCAAGCGCAGCAAGTAGGGGGTAGTTCTCGAGCGTGCGGGATCCAGGGAGCAAGCAGGGCAGTGCATGGCTTGGAGCAACAAAAACAACAGGGAAATAAAAACACGGCCTTGACCGGAGCACAGAGAGCACGACGTTGACATGGGCATAGCAACGACTACGCGGCACAATCAATGATCAGGGGGGTCTGAGAGGCGCGACTGCTCACCTAGTTTCCATTGGACATCAAGGTGTGGTAGGATACGCGATGGAGACAGTGCAGAGATGCGTGGAACTTGGTCAGGCTTTTGTGCGGGAAGAAGACATGTCGGGGAAGCCGACCCAGAGGTCTTGTGGTCAGGTGCGTGGAGGCAGGGGACGGAGAGGTACTTGGCGGTTCTCTCCACGCTAGCCAAGGGGGTCGGAGGCGCAGCGAAGAGCTACCCCGAGATCAAGCTCTTTCTCGCTCGGTTCATGGTGGCCGCGACAATGGCGGGGGCGTGGAGGCTTACCTAGGCGGTAGCGAGGCAGGGAGAGGGTCGGGAGTGGACGAGGGGGGTCTAGGTGTAGGGTTAGGACATGTCTTATAGGACTCTAGGGCGTCCGACGGCCATCAAATCGACTGGGGCGTCGACATGGACATGCTAGATGTGCCGCCGTACAGTAGGAAGAAGAGGAATAGAGGTTGGCGTTGGTGGGCTGGGCTTCGCACCTGGTGGCTGCTGCTGCGCTGGGAGGCCTCGAGGGAAGCCCAGGTAGGCTGCTGCTATCCTTTCTCTTTCTTTCATTTTCCTCACACAGAAAACAAAGAGAAAAGTGCAAGGGGCTAGAAGAGGAATTTAGGAAATATGAAAATATTCCCATGCTCCTGAAATTGTGCTTTAATTTATAAAATTGTCGTGGACATTTTAGAGGTAGAAAAATAAATCAAGTTTGAATAAAATGCAAACTTGAGGCATTTTTAAACCTAAGCAAAACAACTCCAATTGAGCTAAAATTTGGCAGAGAAGTTTAGGCCATGGTGTTAGAATATTGGGGAGAAAATGAACATTAATGGAGGAGGGAAAAGATGGCACTTGCAAAAATGGAGGTAAGGGAAGGAAGGAGAAGTGATGGTGCAAGAGACACACATGGGCATGCAACAATACAACATGCCTGACTATGACAATGCAGATGGTGATAATGAGAATGCAAAGATGACAATGCACAACAACATGGCAAGTAACATGATGCACCACATGATAACAACATGAATGAGCAAATGCAAGATGACAAGTTAAGCATGGCAAAAGGAATACGTAAGCAACAAAACAAAACAAAGGAAGCCACAAGAGAAGGCCCACATGGAATTAGAAGAAGACAAGGTTGGATACATGCCAAATTGGGAACGTGTACATATGGGGTGTTACACTTCATCTGGGACAGAGCATGCACCATGTCAGTGGCGGCAGAGGCGAGCTGTTCCTCCAGGTCAACACGCACATCATTGTCTGTCTGGTTGCGAACGTGTACGTACATACTGGTCGATTTGTGTCAAGGATGAACCGTGGCCAAGTAAGTAGTGGCACATGGCGTAGTAGAGCCCTCGACGTAGCAGTGCTTGCAGTCCCGCCTAAATGGTGTACACGTATGTATAGTCACAGGGCAAAAAATATGGCCATGTACGTACATACGGGCGGGGACTTGAACGCGTACTCGTGCATATGTACGACTAGGGATCGTGTACATGGAGAGGCAATGGATGGCAGCAAAGGCGTCCTGTTCATTGACAGCCAACCGACTGGGTCAGAACGAAGGAAATGATGTTGTGTTGATCGAGAGGCAACTGAATGGGTCGGAATGCGTCCTATTCAATGGGAGCCAACCAGCTTCGATGGAAAAGCCGAAACAGGGTCTGGGGTACCACAGAATGGGCGAAACAGCCTTTTGTTGTACCGTGTATAGTCGAAAAGGGGTCTTGTTCATTAGGAAGGGTCTAGTGTACCGCAACACGGAGGAAACGGACTTCTGTTCGAGTGCCTACGGTTGAAACGGGGTCCTGTTGATTGGGAGGGGTCTGGCGTACTGCAAAACAGAGGAAACATATTTCTTTTCAAGCGGCTACGGTCGAACGGGGTCCTGTTCATTGGCAGGGGTGCGGCATACGGCAAAACGGGACTCCACGGGCTATTGTTCATCCACCATTGACTACCTCGCTCCAACCTCCACAAATTACTGTTCGTCCACCGTCGACTTCCTCTAGACTACACCTGCTACTGTTCATCGACCGTGACTTCCTCCTACCTCCACCAGGTACTGTTCATCCAGCCTCCACCGACTACTATTCATCCAGCCTTCATGGGATTCTGTTCATTCACCTCAACCGGCTGGGGTGTCACGACCTCCTCGGGGTCTTGTTCATCCTACGACAATGACCTACTACCACGGGGTCCTGTTCATCCAACCCCCACCAGGAACTGTTAATCCATAACCAACCAACCGGCTCGACTCGCCATGTCTCGACTCATTCTACGCGCGCGCGCACGTTAGCAACGGTCACTGTTCATCAAGAGGCAACCCAACACTGGCTGGCTACGTCTCACACGAGGGCTTGATTGACTTCATTAAGCAGGAGCAGCGATCGATCACTTGGGATCAGTTAGCAGCAGCAGCAAAGGAATCGCTTGGGTTCAGTTAACAACGAATGAATCGCTCGGGTTCAGTTAACAACCAAGGTATTGATCGCTCGGGTTCAACAACATAGCCAGTGCGATCGCTCGATCGGGTTCAGTTGGCCAATGCCTCGCACACACGTGCGTACGAGAGAAACATCCAAACCATAGTGCATCGCTCGGCCCCGACCACCCACCGTAACTGGGAACTCCCCAATATTTTCCTCGCCCTCGCTTCTACCATGATTTTTTCCGTCATGGATGGCCCAAAGAATGTCATGCAGGTGCATCCCGGCCCGCCCAGGATGAAAAGCCCATTTTCTGTCATGATTTTTTTGTCGTAGAAGTACGAGACCACCACATCTATGATGATACGTGTTTTGTCACAATTATCGTCATAGAAGTGTCATAAGCATGACAGATAAACTTTTTGTTCTGGCCATAATGCCACGGATGTGTCTTTTTTGTAGTGTCTCTCCAAAGCCCTTGGGAGAAGGTTGAGCCGAACAAGGCCTAAGACTAACCACAGTGGGAGTAACTTCAAGATTAACATTGGGGCCAACTTAGCAAATTTGCCTATGTGGCAATTAGTTAATGAGGACAGAGGTAAATTTAGTAACTTAGCTAGTTACTCATTCTATGTAACATCACACATACCAAGAAAAAATGAGTCTATAACGTAAATGAAGCTTTACATGACACTACACGGAGTATGTTACTTAGTGGATTTGGTGACCTGGCATTGGAAGGCTATGATCGCTAAGTCTGACCAAATAATTGACAGCCATGTTGACATATGTGAGCATGTGGCCCACTTGTCAGTGTGCTTGATGAAGAAATATTAAGGCAAGATAAAATGGTGCGCAGAAGGGTGCAATGTCAACAACTAAAGATGTATGCGCAAAACAAAAACAAAAAAACTCGCTCACGTGTGACACTGGAGCAATCCACTCAGATTGTACGTAAACATGTTTATACTCTTCATGATTTTTAGTACAATTAGGATGCACATGGCGATGGCATCCTTATAACAAACACTCTTGATGGATGGCCATGCAACATGGATGCGCCTTGAAGCTACGTCGGTATTTCCCCAAAGAGGAACGGATGATGCAGCACCGTGACGGTAGGTATTTCCCTCAGTGATGAAACCAAGGTTATCGAACCAGTAGGAGAACTAAGCAACAACACGTAAATGGCACCTGCACACAAATAACAAATACTTGTAACCCGACATATTAAAGGGGTTGTCAATCCCTTTCGGGTAAGGGCGCCCTAAATTGGCAAACGGACGAGAATAAATTGAAGTAGATTGATAGATCGAACGCCAAATAAAATTAATTGCAGCAAGGAATTTTTGTATTTTTGGGTTTAATAGATCTGAAAATAAAATGCAAATAAAATAGATCGCAAAGGAAAATAATATGAGAAAGAGACCCGGGGTCGTATTTTTCACTAGTGGCTTCTCTTGAGAAAAAATAGCAAACGGTGGGTAAAAGAATTACTGTTGGGAAATTGATAGAACTTGAAATAATCATGATGATATCCAGGCAATTATCATTATATAGGCATCACGTCCAAGATTAGTAGACCGACTCCTGCCTGCATCTACTACTATTACTCCACACATCGACCGCTATCCAGCATGCATCTAGTGTATTAAGTTCATGAAGAAATGGAGTAATGCATTAAGAACGATGACATGTTGTAGACAAGATCTATTTATGTAGAAATATACCCCATCATTTTATCCTTAGTAGGAACGATACATACGTGTCGGTTCCCCTTTTGTCACTGGGATCAAGCACCGTAAGATCGAACCCACTAAAAAGCACCTCTTCCCGTTGCAAGATAAATAGATCAAGTTGGCCAAACAAAACCCAAATATCGGAGAAGAAACATATGGCTATAAGCAATCATTCATATAAGAGATCAAAGAAACTCAAATAACTTTCATGGATAAAAAGCGATAGATCTGATCATAAACTCAAAGTTCATCAGATCCCAACAAACACCGCAAAAGAGTTACATCATGTGGATCTCCAAGAGACCATTTTATTGAGAATCAAATGAGAGAGAGGAAGCCATCTAGCTACTAACTACGGACCCGAAGGTCTACAAAGAACTACTCACATATCATCGG
>NC_057800.1:250922563-250995139 GCF_018294505.1 Triticum aestivum
GGCTGGAATTGATTTTCGTCAACTCCCCTAGGGTTTTTGGAATATTGGGGTATTTATAGAGTAAAGAGGCAGTCCGTGGGGACACCCGAGGTGGGCACAACCCACCAGGGTGCGCCTGGGCCTCCAGGCATGCCCTGGTGGGTTGTGCTCCCCTCGGAGCAGCCCCCAGGTGCTTCTTCGGCCCATTGGTTGTCTTCTGGTCCAAAAAAACCCACAAAAAGTTTCGCTGCGTTTGGACTCCGTTTGGTATTGATTTCCCGTGATGTAAAAACATGCAAAAAACAGCAACTAGCACTTGGCACTATGTCAATAGGTTAGTACCAAAAAATGATATAAAATGATTATAAAACATCCAAGATTGATAATATAACATCATGGAACAATAAAAAATTATAGATATGTTGGAGACGTATCAAGCGTCACCGTGCTCAGCTGCAATTGCAACCCGAGCTGCTGATACGTCTCCAACGTATCTATATTTTTTTTACTGTTCCATTCATTTACTAACAACTTTATACTATCAATCTTGGATGTTTTACATTCATTTACCTGCAACTTTATATCATTTTTTCGGGCTAACCTATTGACATAGTGCCCAGTGCTAGTTGTTGTTTTTTGCTTGTTTCTTATTTTGCAGAATATCCATATAAAAATAAGTCCAAATGCAGCAAAAGTTTTTGGAGATTTTTTCTGCCCAGAAGACACCTAGGAGGCCCAAGAAGTGCACCACAAGGGCTCTATGGGGCCCACTAGGTACCAGGGCGCGCCTTGGTGGGTAGTGGGGCCCATAGGAACCCCCTCCATGACCTCTCAACTCTATAAATACTCTAATATTCCAAAAACCCCAGGGGAGTCAACGAAACACAATTCCAGTTACCGTAAGTTCCAGAACCACGAGATCCAATCTAGCAGCCTTTTCCAGCACTTTGCGGGAGGGGTCAACGATCACGAAGGGGTTCTTCGTCATCACCCTTGCCCATCAGATGATGCGTGAGTAGTTTACCACATAGCTATGGGTCCGTAGGCAGTAGCTAGATGGCTTATTCTCTCTTTTTGATGTTCAATACAATGTTCTCCTAGATGTTCTTGGAGATCTATTTGAGGTAATGACTTTTTGCGGTGTGTTTGTTGGGATCCGATGAATTGTGAGTTCATGATCAGTTCTATCTATGAATATTCTTTGAGTCTTCTATGAACTCTTTTATGCATGATCTTTGTAGCCACGTATTTCTTCTTCAAAAGTTTGGTTTGGTTTGGCCAACTAGATTGGTTTTTCTTGCAATGGGAAGTGGTGCTTTCTGATGGGTTCGATCTTGCGGTGCTCATTCTCAGTGACAGAAGGAGACATGACATGCACGTATCGTTGCCATTAAGGATAAAAAGATGGGGCCTATTCCTACATGAATAGATCTTCTCTACATCATGTCATCATTGTTATTGCATTACTCCATTTTCCCATGAACTTAATACACTAGATGCATGCTGGATAGCGGTAGATGTGTGGAGTAATAGTAATAGATGCAGGCAGGAGTCGGTCTACTAATCTTGGACATGATGCCTATATCCATGATCATTGCCTTGGATATTGTCATAAGTATTTGCTCTTCTATCAATTTCCTAACATTAATTTGTTTACCCACTGTATGCTATATTCTTGAGAGAAGCCACTAGTGGAATCTACGACCCTAGGTCTATTTTCTACCATATTGTTTTCAGATCTACTATTCCAAAAACCCAAAAATACCTTGCTGCACTTTTTCTTTCTTTATTTTATTATGTGCATTTGTCAGATCTATTTATCAAATCTCATACAATTTAATCTATCTCAATACCGAGGAGGGATTGACAACCCCTCTTACGCATTGGGTTGCAAGTATTTGTTATTTGTGTGCAGGTACCTCTTTCATAGTGTTGCTTTGTTCTCCTACTGGATTGATAACCTTGGTTTCATAACTGAGGGAAATACTTACCTTTGTTATGCTGCATCATCCTCTCCTCTTCGGGTAAATACAAACGTAGATAGAAGCAATCATGGAGAAAAGTGGTCTTTGTGATGTAGGTGATGAAATTCCTCCTCATTCCTTAAGAAGAATGGGGATTGGTCAAATACTCCCCATTGAGGAACCCCTTGTGGCCGAAGGAGAAGGACAATGCTCTACTCAAGTGGAGCCATCACCAACGCTAGACCCACGCGCTTCTGAAGAATAGACTGAAGGCCCTCAACCAAGTTAACAAACTCAACGGCAAGATCAACCTCATGATGACGGTCGTTCACCAAATGATGCCCAAGATCAAGTTCATGACACCAATATTGCTCAAGATCAAGAGGATGGTAAAGATCAAGAGCAAGCTCAAGACGGTGCTCAAAATGATCAATATGATGAACCTCAAATTACTATTGAGGACCTTTTGGAGTGCCGTGCCGCCAAGGTGGCTTCCAAGCTCAAGCATCAACAACATTTCTTGGAGAATGTTCTTGGAAGCTTGAAAATGGGGTAACTACTCGTAGACAATTGTCAAACTTTTGTGAGCATCACGCATTTTTTCGTGTGTTGAACCCCAAAATGTACATGAGGCGCTCGATGATGCAGATTGGCTTGAAGCCATGCATGATGAACTCAACAACTTAGAGCGCAACCAAGTTTGGGAATTAGTGCCAAGGCCAATGGGGGACCACAATGTCAGGGACCAAGTGGATCTTCAAGAACAAGCAAGATGCAAGCAGTGTGGTTGTTCGAAACAAGGCAAGATTGGTGGCACAACGCTACTCCCAAGTCAAGGGTATCAAGTACATTGAAACCTTTGCCTTGCTGCTTGTCTTGAATCTATTTGCATGTTGCTGGCATATGCATCTCATCATGATTTCAAATTGTAGCAAATGGATCTGAAGAGTGCATTTCTTAATGGTCCTTTGAATGAGTTGGTATATGTCAAACAACCCCCGGTGTCCATCGGCAGTAGCTAGATGGCTTCTTCTCTCTTTTTGATGTTCAATACAATGTTCTCCTTGATGTTCTTGGAGATCTATTTGATGAAATGACTTTTTGCAGTGTGTTTGTCGGACCCGATGAATTGTGAGTTTATGACCAGTTCTATCAATGAATATTGTTTGGGTCTTCTCTGAACTCTTTTATGCATGATCTGTATAGCCTCGTATTTCTTCTCTGAAACTTTGGTTTGGTTTGGCCAACTAGATTGTTTTTTCTTGCAATGGGAAGAGGTGCTTTGGGATGGGTTTGATCTTGCGGTGCTCATTCTCTGTGACAGAAGGAGATATCACACACACACACACGTATCGTTGCCATTAAGGATAAAAAGATGGGGTCTATTCCTGCATGAATAGACCTTGTCTAAATCATGTCATCATTCTTATTGCATTACTCCGTTTTTCCATGAACTTAATACACTAGATGCATGCTGGATAGCGGTTGATGTCTGGAGTAATAGTAGTAGATGCAGGTAGGAGTCCGTTTACTAATCTTGGACATGATTCCTATATACATGATCATGGCCTTGGATATCATCATAATTATTTTCTCTTCTATCAATTGCCCAACAGTAATTTGTTTACCCACCATATGCTATTTTCTCAAGAGAAGCCACTAGTGAAATCTACGCCCCTCGGGTCTATTTCCTTTTCAGATCTATTCTTCCAAAAAAACTAAAAACACCTTGTTGCACTTTTTATTTATTTATTTTATTTTGTTTTTTTGCCTAGTCTATTTATCAAATCTCATACAATTTAATCTATCTCAATACCGAGGAGGGATTGACAACCCCTCTTACGCATTGGGTTGCAAGTATTTGTTATTTGTGTGCAGGTACCTCTTTCATAGTGTTGCTTTGTTCTCCTACTGGATTGATAACCTTGGTTTCATAACTGAGGGAAATACTTACCTTTGTTATGCTGCATCATCCTCTCCTCTTCGGGTAAATACAAACGTAGATAGAAGCAATCATGGAGAAAAGTGGTCTTTGTGATGTAGGTGATGAAATTCCTCCTCATTCCTTAAGAAGAATGGGGATTGGTCAAATACTCCCCATTGAGGAACCCCTTGTGGCCGAAGGAGAAGGACAATGCTCTACTCAAGTGGAGCCATCACCAACGCTAGACCCACGCGCTTCTGAAGAATAGACTGAAGGCCCTCAACCAAGTTAACAAAATCAACGGCAAGATCAACCTCATGATGACGGTCGTTCACCAAATGATGCCCAAGATCAAGTTCATGACACCAATATTGCTCAAGATCAAGAGGATGGTAAAGATCAAGAGCAAGCTCAAGACGGTGCTCAAAATGATCAATATGATGAACCTCAAATTACTATTGAGGACCATTTGGAGTGCCGTGCCGCCAAGGTGGCTTCCAAGCTCAAGCATCAACAACATGTCTTGGAGAATGTGCTTGGAAGCTTGAAAATGGGGTAACTACTCGTAGACAATTGTCAAACTTTTGTGAGCATCATGCGTTTTTTCGTGTGTTGAACCCCAAAATGTACATGAGGCGCTCGAGGATGCAGATTGGCTTGAAGCCATGCATGATGAACTCAACAACTTCGAGCGCAACCAAGTTAGGGAATTAGTGCCAAGCCCAACAGGGGACCACAATGTCAGGGACCAAGTGGATCTTCAAGAACAAGCAAGATGCAAGCAGTGTGGTTGTTCGAAACAAGGCAAGATTGGTGGCACAAGGCTACTCCCAAGTCAAGGGTATCGAGTACATTGAAACCTTTGCCCTTGCTGCTCGTCTTGAATCTATTTGCATGTTGCTGGCATATGCATCTCATCATGATTTCAAATTGCAACAAATGGATCTGAAGAGTGCATTTCTTAATGGTCCTTTGAATGAGTTGGTATATGTCAAACAACCCCCGGTGTCCATCGGCAGTAGCTAGATGGCTTCTTCTCTCTTTTTGATGTTCAATACAATGTTCTCCTTGATGTTCTTGGAGATCTATTTGATGTAATGACTTTTTGCAGTGTGTTTGTCGGACCCGATGAATTGTGAGTTTATGACCAGTTCTATTAATGAATATTGTTTGGGTCTTCTCTGAACTCTTTTATGCATGATCTGTATAGCCTCGTATTTCTTCTCTGAAACTTTGGTTTGGTTTGGCCAACTAGATTGTTTTTTCTTGCAATGGGAAGAGGTGCTTTGGGATGGGTTTGATCTTGTGGTGCTCATTCTCTGTGACAGAAGGAGATATCACACACACACACACACGTATCGTTGCCATTAAGGATAAAAAGATGGGGTCTATTCCTGCATGAATAGACCTTGTCTAAATCATGTCATCATTCTTATTGCATTACTCCGTTTTTCCATGAACTTAATACACTAGATGCATGCTGGATAGCGGTTGATGTATGGAGTAATAGTAGTAGATGCAGGTAGGAGTCCGTTTACTAATCTTGGACATGATTCCTATATACATGATCATGGCCTTGGATATCATCATAATTATTTTCTCTTCTATCAATTGCCCAATAGTAATTTGTTTACCCACCATATGCTATTTTCTCAAGAGAAGCCACTAGTGAAATCTACGCCCCTCGGGTCTATTTCCTTTTCAGATCTATTCTTCCAAAAAAACTAAAAACACCTTGTTGCACTTTTTATTTATTTATTTTATTTTGTGTTTTTGCCTGGTCTATTTATCAAATCTCATACAATTTAATCTATGTCAATACCGAGGAGGGATTGACAACCCCTATTACGCGTTGGGTTGCAAGTATTTGTTATTTGTGTGCAGGTGCTGTTTACATAGTGTTGCTTGGTTCTACTGCTGGATTGATAACCTTGGTTTCATAACTGAGGGGAATAATTACCGTTGCCGTGCTCCATCATCCTCTCCTCTTCAGGAAATACCAATGCAGATACAAGCAATCATGAAGAATTTCTGGCGCCGTTGCCTGGGAGACATGATCAACATCTATCAGGTTCCTACGCACAAACTCTCATCTCCTTGCAATTACTTTATCTTCCATTTGCCTCTCATTTTCATCGCCCCCACTTCTAAAACGTTTTTGCAAAAATACAAAAATATTTTTCTGTTTGCCTTTTTGTAGTTCGATCTTTTGCTTGTTTTGAACCTGTCATCATAGGTAATTTTGGTATGGCCAAAACAGATGATGGCAGAACTCCTAAAATTGGATGTTCTTGTAATCTGGATGTTAAAACTTTTGTTTTGGGACAAGGGGTTGTTATAGGAAAAACTACCATACAAGAATTCTTTAATTGTGTTGGAACTTTGACTTGTGATGATGCTCCTATACTTAAAAGAACTAAAACTTATGCGGAATCTATTTGAGCACTAGTTCTTAAACTTGAGAATAGATTTATTCGTACTCATGCTACCTTGCAAAGATTGTTTTATGATCTAAAAAGATAGCCACCCTTGTTCTTATGAATAAATTTGATCATATAGTGCGGGAACCTAGAGAGATCTTTGACTTTTATGGTATGAACCGTGAAAACCCAGTAATAGATGAGATCCTTTACAATAGTGACTATGTTTTAAGACATTTGCTTAGTAATAATCAAATCTTTGATTAGAACCTGAAAAAGCAATTTCCCGTTTTGGATATGATCCAACAAGTTTTCAATGATGTTAATCAATAATATTCTTGGATTGTAGCCGGTAATCAAAGGGGATTAACAAATGGACAACTTGATAATGCTAAATTTTTTATCGATAATGTATTTCAAGTTATATTTGAAAAGCCCCCTGACAAAAACACATCTTTGGAAAATAAGAAGAAAGATGACAATACTTGAATCTATGCATTATGCCTAGCCAGGGGCATAAAACAATAGCGCTTGTTGGGAGGTAGCCAATATTTATCCTTCAAATTTTTGTTTTTCAATAAGTACACAATTGTATTTCTATCGTGATTGTGTTTTTCACGTTTTAATTAGTGTTTGTGCCAAGTAAAGCCTTTAGGATTGTTTGGGTGATACTTGATATGTTCTTGATGGAAAACATAAACTTTTGCATCCAGTAGTGGAATTTGTTAAAAATCACTATAGAGACGAAAAATACTGAATTTTTTTACACAATATTGATGTATGAATTTCCTACGTTGTCCTAATTTTTTTTAGCATTTTTGGAGTTATAGAAGTATGATATATTCGGTTTTCTACAAACTGTTTTGTTTTTAGGATATTCTATTTTCGTGGCATTGGATGAAGCTAATATGCGAGTGTGTTTCATGAATGGATCAATGATTGAGCATGATGGGCTAGGGATAACTTTCTTTAGTGTTGATATTTTGAAAGACATGGTTGCTTCTTGATATGCTTGAGTATTGAAATCTTCATGTCAAAACTAGACTATTTCTTTAAACCATATAAAACTCCAAATGTCCATGCTACAAAAGAAAAGAATGTGTGATGAACATGTTGGTCAACATTCCACATCAAAAATTCCGTTTTTATCGTTTACCTACTCGAGGACGAGCATGAATTAAGCTTGGGGATGATGATACGTCTCCAATGTATCTATAATTTTTTGATTGTTCCTGTCAGGACCCCGACTCAATGCCACATCGATCTAGCATGTAACACCTCATATCACTTTGCGGCCTCACGCACGGTATTCCCACGGGTGTCGCCTTACCTTTGCCCGGGACCGTTTGCGCCTTTTGGCACACGTATATGACAGTGTCGCTAGCATCCATATGATAAGGAGCCCGGGCTGACATGGCTAGTCGTAAACCCAAAGTGGCACAAACTTACAGGGACAGGCATCCATGACCCAGCATCGAACGTGTCGGTCATCAGCGAGTGAACCCAGGCTGTAGCACCGGGCTAGCAGGACTCCGGTGAACCGGGCTGTAGCAGGCTAACAGGACTCCGGTATTCATCGCGTGACATTTCCCCGAAGGGACAGACACAGGAACGAAGAAGGACACATGCCGGCCAGCCTAAGTGTTCCGGAGCAGTAGCAAGCTACCATGGCTCAGTGGAAACACTAGGAGACATTTCCCGGTAAGAGAGGCTACTAAAGATAAACAACTAGATGGTCAGATCCCACACATACCAAGCATTTCAATACATACACACAATATGCTCGATATGTGCAATACAACATGGCATCACAAAATGACTCTACGACTCAAGTAGTTTATTCAATAGGCTCCGAGGAGCGAGATATTACAAACATGGGTCTCATGACCCAACATTCAGAGCATACAAATCAAGCACAAGCGGAAGCTATCATGTCTGAGTACAGACATCTATAAATGAAAAAGGCTGAGAAGCCTGACTATCTACCAAATCCTGCCGAGGCACAAGATCGTAGCTGAGGTAACAAGCTAAACGTCGAAGACCACGCGGAAATACTAGTGAGACTGAAGTCTCTCTGCAAAACATAAAATAGGCAAACGTGAGTACAAATGTACCCAGCAAGACTTACATCAGAACTAACTACATATGCATCATTATCAACAAAGGGATGGTGGGGTTTAACTGCAGCAAGCCAGCTTTAACTCGGTGGCTATCCTAAACTACGACTGCAATGTAACTCTTTTGAGGTGGCGCACACGAGTCCACATATTCACCATATCAATACACCACTATGGATCCGCTCCCGTCTCCCTACGAGAACGCCATCCATAGCACTCACGCTTATCTTGCGTATTTTAGAGTATCCACTTTCACTTGTCTATGAACTGATATAAGCAACCCAGAAGTCCTTTTCCGCGGACACGGCTATTCGAATAGATCATATTAACCCTGCAGGGGTGTACTTCTTCACACACGCTCTCACCACTTACCGCCGTTTACACGACATGTACTCGGCAACCTTCAAGCGGAAGCCCAACGTGGGTGTCGGCCACGACCTACCTAAACACTCAAGTCTCTAGTCCAGCTTTATCGCCTATTCGGGTTCCATCCATGAGGAGATCCGGCCGGAGTTTTGCTCACAGCCCCAAACGATGTGTACAGGGTTCCGTGACACCAAACAGGCGCCCGGTTTACCCGGCCACGTGCCTACCGCATCACAGCCCACCCCTACGGTCAGCGCTGTCCACGGCCTCCAGCATACTACAAACACCAGAAACTACTTGCAACTCCTGGACAGAGGACAAGGGTGATTAAGAAGCCGAGAGGGTCCATTGGTTTCGGGCCCAATGCGTGGTAGTAGCTGAATCATGGATCACAAACACAGAACTCAGTTCCTGAGGACGGCTGCAATGAGACAACCCACCATGTACTCCTACATGGCCTCTCACCGCTACCTTTACCAAAACGTGTTCACACACTTAGCTCACACACAGTAGGACATGTTCACACGCCTCTGATTCATCCCCGATGAATCAGACCTGACTCAACTCTAAGCAATAGCAGGCATGACAACAAGCATGAATGAGTAGGCACATCAGGGCTCAAACAACTCCTACTCATGCTAGTGGGTTTCATCTATTTACTGTGGCAATGACAGGTCATGCAAAGGATAAAGGGGTTCAGCTACCGCAGCAAGTAACAAAATGTCGTTGTTGTCCTAATGCAGTAAAAGAGAGCAGGAGCGAGAGAGTGGGATTTTATCGAAATGAACAAGGGGGGTTTTGCTTGCCTGGCACTTCTGAAGATAACATTGAGTCTTCATCAGTGTCAACGATCACATCATCGGTATCACGTCTATCGAGAGGGGACAAATACCGGCAACACAGAAGGGAACACAATCAATGCAATGCACAATATGATGCATGATCATGACATGGCAAAATGAATGTGTTTTGGGCTAATGCAACTAAAACCAGATTAAATGAAGTTGGTTTGAATCCAAGATTCAAATTCAAACTCCATATGTGGATATTCAAATGCCATTTAATTGATTTGTGCTAAACAACAGCTATAAGTTGTTCTAACATGCATGAAAATGGTACAGATGGATTCCTTGAATTTTTCTGATAATTTTTCATATATAATTTGTTTAATTTGGAGTTACGGTTAATTTCTATGATTTATAGAAGTTTTAGCTATTTTCTGAAATTTCCTGATTATTTTTAAATCCAGAAAGTATTACTGCGTCATACTGACGTCACGATGACGTCAGCAGGTCAATGTGGCACAGCCCGGTCAACCCCTGACCGGTGGGTCCCGAGTGTCAGTGTCTAACTAACTAATCTAACTTAGTTAATACTAACCTAACTTGATTAGCCGGGCGGGGCCCGCATGTCAGTGAGAGAGAGGGGGGTCAAACCCGGGTCAACTCGCCGGAGTTGACCGGCGGCTCGTCGCCGGCGAGGCCAGGGATGGCGGAGAGCGCCGGGATTCGCCCTCCGATGACCAAAAGAGCGGCGGAGGGGCTCTACGGGATGCCCAGACTCGCGCGCATCTAACAGGGCGGACGGGAGAAGCTAAGGTGGCCGGAGGCGACGGCAATCATGACGACGGCGGCGGCCGGAGTTCGGGTGAGGCGCGGGCGGTGGCTACGGTGCGCCACAGGAGCGATAGACTAGGGTTTTGGGATCCTGGCGTGGTGCTGAGCATGGTGGTGTGCTTGGACGTGACGCGCGTGAGCTCTAGCCACGGCGACCTCGTGGCCGGCGGCAATGGGCTCTCGGGCTCGGCGGAGACGATGGATACGGCACAAAATTGAACGAAAATACGGAGGGGAAACGAAGAGGAGCTCACGTCGAGTCCGCAGGGGTGGTCAGTGGGCTCGGGGAGGGGCTGGTGACGACGGGAGGTCGCCGGCGATCTCGGTGCCCCGAGGAGGAAGAAGACGTCGGGGACGGCGCTCCGAGGCTTCCGGCGTCACATGGGTTGGTGGAGACGAAGAAGAAGGCGCGGCGGTTCTTCTGGAGGCATCGGCGAGGCGAGGGGTGGCCGGTGGCCGCGGCGAACAGCGTCGGTGGCGACGGCTGCGCTCGGCACGAGAGGGAGAGAGAAACAGAGGAGGGGGAGAGCTCGGGAGAGAGTGAGGGGCGGTCGGGGAGGCCGCGTGTCGACGTCCAGGGCGTCCAGAGCGTCGGGGGAGAGCGGTAAGCAGGAGCTGGCGAGGCGCGTGGCCAGCGCGCGGCGGGCACGCGCTCGTCCTCCTGTCCAGGGAGGAAGACGACAGGGAGGCTGTGGTGGTGGGCTGGGCCGGCCACTTGGGCCGCCAGGTAAGCCCAGGTGAGACTCCTTCTCTCTCTTTCTATTTCTGTTTTTTGTTTATTGTTTTCTATTTTGTTCTGTTTTGTTTTAGTTTAGTAAAATACTAAACCATTTTAATAAATTCTGTAGTTTATTATGTGGCTTACTAAAATATATACAAAGCCACTCACAAACTTCCAGAATTATTTGGAGTCATATTTAATATATATTAAATATAAATCCAAAGAAAATAGTTATTGGATTAATTCAAATGGCCAAAATAAATATCTCTGTGACTCCAAAAATATTGGTTTAAATTTTACCTCTCACCAATATTTCCATGGAATAACAGGAACATTTTCTTGGACTCATTTGATGAAATTTAAATGTTGGTTATTTTTAGAGGTCTTCTGAGGCTTTGAAAATTCCTCAATTCAATTTCATTTGAATTTAAACATGATGCTCATATGAGGTCTAGCCTAGAGCATTACCAGAAGCTAGGGATGTGACAGTTCCACGCTGTTATATTATCATTCTTGGATGTTTTACCATCATTTTATAGCAAATTTTTTCATTTTTCGGGACTAACCTATTGACATAGTGTGATGAGGACATCACTAACAAAGTTACACCCACAGCCCCTACTGATACATATATAGGACCAATTACTAGAGCTCGTGCACGCCAATTAAATTACCAGGTACTTCTATTTCTTGATAATGATTCTAACGTTCGTGAGAATATGATGCTGCCTAAATTGGATACATTTGTCTTGCTTACAAATGAAGGGCCTAGCTTGGACAAGAAGGATGATCATTGGAGCAAGATCAAGCATGGACATGATGGCATGCGCAAGGGGAACAAGAACGGAGTTACAAGTGATGATTTCAGGACTTTGAAGCCACCATAATGAGTGCGTGAAGCCTTGGACGAAATATACAAGATACCACTTCATAAATTTCATCCAGAGGCTATTATAGGTGTTGCATCACCTTATTAGTGGGCCAGGCCCATGTAATTTCGAAATACTTGAGTATAGGCTGTTTTTAGAGTTCGTATGTGTGGGGAAACAAGAGTTAGGGTTGTTTTCGGACCCCTCCTCCAAGGGCCACGAAATCGCCCCCCTCTTTCTCCATATATACAACCCTTAGGGCGTCGTTTAGACTTTGGGTTTTGTTTAGATTAAAGTTCGTCATAGCCGCAACTTCGCGTACTTCATTTGTGTTCAACGACCAGACAAAGGCGTCACAGAACCCCGCCTTGATCAATAAAGCTTTCCTCTTATATTCGCAATATCCAGATTGCAATCTTAGTTTCTTGCTTGTTCTTCATTTGCCTGCAGGAAACAGACCTTCATGGTTAGGTTGATCGTGCTCTGGCGTGGTCAATAATCTCTTGGAGTTGGTTTAGTGATTGCTAAGGCGCGACATTCTCGCACGTTCATAGTCAGATTGTCAAAGTCGACTTCCTCCAAAACGATAGCCACCATCTCATCGAAAGCCGGGATACCTTTGCCTCTATCAAGTGGTATCGGATTTCCAGGTTGCTCGGTGAGATTTTAAAGTTTTTTCGTAGTTTAGATTGAGTCTGTTCTTCATACCTATAGTCCAAGAAAAAGCCAAAAAAATTAGGGTTTGTTCATCCTATCTGAACCAATCTGAGCCTTTGCATAATCTTTTCTGTATTTGCTTTGTTGAAATTGCTATTGCATCGTCGTGTCAAGTTGCTGGTCTTAGCGTCTAGTCCTTTAGAGTTTCGAGTTCTGTTCACAGGTTTTCATGCCGCCGCTGCCATATATCACCACCGCATCATAATCATCGCTGCTGTCGTATACCACCACCACACCAACTTCATCGCCGATGCCATATACCACCACCACATATTCACCGCCAATCCGATTCCATATACGCCACCATCTATCTGCCGCCATCACGCCAATCCGAGTCCACCTGCAACATATATTCACCACCAGTCTGAGTTCCAGCAGATTCATCGCAGCCACCAGTCCGAGTTCCACCAGATTCAAGTCCGCCACCAGTCCTAGTCCGAGTCCAGTATTTTGTTACTCTCTTTCGAATTTCTAGATCACGCCATACTTTGAGTCGTGACAGAGTAGGACTCCCGAACTTTCATGATACCCGCAGTAGAAAAATAGTTCCAGTCCTAGTCTAGAAAATTCTGGCTAGGCAGTTTTTAGACCATTTGTAGACTTTTTCGAAAAAAATTGTTATGGAGCAAAAAAAGAGAGGAAAAAGTGCAAAAAAAGAGAAAAAAAATTCAGAGTGTGCTCACGTGCAGCGCCGTGTTTTGTTAGTGTTCTAGGCTCGTGTATCTAGCACGGTCTCGCCTAAGACTAGCACAGTACCATCGTTGAGCGTTTATTCAACTTTGCATCTCTAAATTGATTATTGCTAACACTTTTGCTACCATATTATAAGCCTTCCCAGCTCCACATACATCTACGTCGTGCGTTTGACTCTCCCTGGTAATCGCTCTATCCAAGATTTGAGAGTTTTGACTATGACGGTTGTCGATCACCGCCTGCTGCTGGGTAAGAACTGGTAAGAATTTGTGATTTGCTTGACAGATTTGTGACGCCCCGCCACCACCATTTTCTAGTAGTCTGTAAGATCATATTCTTGTGTGTTTCTATTGCTGCTAACCATGGCAGGATCACAAGTCGATGAGACTGACTAGGAGAACATGATGAATAAGGAGTTGCATGATAAATTTCAGCAAATGATGACTGAACAGGTGCAAGATGTGCTGAACAATTTTGAAGAGGCCATGCTTAAGATAATTGGCTTTGAGAAGACGTTCGAAACAAAGCTCAAACAAATTTAATGAACTGCTTGCACGTCTACCACAACCACCACTGGCTGCACCAGCCGCACCTCTGCAACAACAACAACAACAACAACAATAGCAACAACAACAATAACGACTACCTCCAGGTCGCGAAACAGCCCTCCGCCGAGCGAGCCATGTCCCTCTTGAGCCTGGCCAAACTGTTGGTGCTGCTGTTGATTCTTCTGTGGCTCCTGCTGCTGATGAGGAGGAGGATGATTATGTGGGAGATTAGGAGGATGAAGTTGATCAAAATCAGAACTATGTGCAACCACCAGCACCACAACTACCAGGTCGTCCACATGCAAATAATCGCAATGGTAGGGCTCCCCGTCAGGTATGAGATCATGACCATCTCCCTAAACTGAAATTGAATATTCCACCATTTGAGGGTAGATACGTTCCTGATATCTATCTTACTTGGGAGTTAGAAACCGAACAACATTTTACATGTTTATAATATCACGAGGAGAGACGTGTTGCTGCTGCACTTTGTGCTTTCACTAGTTTTGCTTGTGTGTGGTGGTCTGAACATCGTAGATTATATCCGAATAATATTCCAACTACTTGGGCTGCTTTGAAAACTGCTATGCATACTCGTTGGGTTCCACCATATTATCAACGTGAATTACTTCAAAATTGTAGTGTTTAAGACAAGGAATTTTTTTGTAGAGGAATATTATCAGGAATTACAAACTGCCATGATTAGATGTGGTATTGTTGAGGATAATGAAGCTATGCTTGCACATTTTATGGGTGGATTAAATAGAGAGATTCAGACCATTCTAGAGTATAAGGAGTATAATAATATCACTCGTTTATTCCATCTTGCTTGTAAAGCTGAACGTGAAGTGCGGGATTGACAGGCATTGGCACGAACAAACTATTTTGCAGGTCGACCTTCCTCATGGACACGGCGTGCATCCTCTACTTCCACACATTCTACTACATCGGCACCTCCATCAGCTGCCACCTCCAGTCGTGATACAAGAAAGCAGGCACAACCACCACTATCTACCAAGAGCACACCTGTCGGGCCTGTACAAAGCTCTTCTTCTTCCATGGCATCAACAGGGCACACAAGTGATATTATTTGTCGTCATTGTAAGGGAAGAGGTCATTATGCAAGAGAATGCAAATCTCAGTGTGTGATGATTGCAACTGAGGATGGTGGTTATGAGTCTGCTAGTGACTATGATGAGGAGACTTTGACTCTTATTACACGTGAAGAACACTGTGGAGATGATTCTGAAAATGAGATGCAATACATGGCTCCTGAAGACGCTGACAAGTATGAATGTTTAGTTGCTCAGCGTGTTTTGAGTGTGCAAGTCACACAAGTAGAGCAAAATCAGAGGCATAATTTGTTCCATACAAAGGGAGTTGTGAAGGAACGTTCTATTCACGTCATCATAGATGGAGGGTGCTGCAATAACTTGGCTAGCATGGAGATGGTGGAGAAGCTATCTCTCACCACAAGACCACATCCAGATCCTTGCTATATCCAATGGTTCAATAACAGCGGCAAGGTTAAGCTAACATGCACTGGTCGTGTGCATTTTAGTATATCTACATATGCGGATTATGTTGATTTGATGTGGTACCCATGCAAGCATGTTCCTTATTACTTGGTAGACCATGGCAATTTGATAAAAATTCTTTACACCATGGTAGAAACAATCAGTATACTCTTGTTCATAAGGATAAAAATATTACTTTGCTTCCTATGACTCCTGATTCCATTTTGAAAGATGATATTAATAGAGCTAATAAAGCAAAACAAGAGCACAATAAGAGTGAAAATCAGATTGTGGCAAAAGAATTTGAGCAACAAATGAAGCCTAATAATGAACCATCTAGTGTTGCTTCTGAAATTAAATTGGAAAGTGCATGTTTACTTGCCACCAAATCTGATATTGATGATCTAGATTTCAGCAAATCTGTTTGCTATGCTTCTGTGTGCAAAGATGCATTGTTTTCATTTGAGGACGTGCCTTCCTCTTTTCCTCCTGCTGTTACTAACATTTTGCAGGACTTCCCTGACGTCTTTTCACAAGACGTGCCACCAAGACTACCACCTATTCGAGGGATTGAGCATCAGATTGACTTAATTCCCGGTGCTTCGCTACCCAACCGTGCACCATACCATACCAATCCATAGGAGACGAAGGAGATTATGTGTCAAGTCCAGGAGCTGCTCGACAAAGGTTATATTCCTGAATCCCTTAATCCTTGTGCTGTTCCTATTATTCTAGTGCCGAAAAAGGATGGTAAATCGCGTATGTGTGTTAATTGTAGAGGCATTAATAATGTTACTATTCGTTATCGTCATCCTATTCCTAGGCTAGATGATATGCTTGATGAATTGAGTGGCTCTACAATATTCTCCAAAGTTGATTTGCATAGTGGATACCATCAAATTCGTATGAAATTGGGAGATGAATGGAAAATTGCATTTAAAACTAAGTTTGGTTTATATGAGTGGTTAATCATGCTTTTTGGGTTAACTAATGCACCTAGTACTTTCATGAGATTAATGAACTAAGTTTTACATGCTTTCATTCGACGGTTTGTGGTAGTCTATTTTGATGATATACTGATTTATAGTAAATCTTTGGAGGAACATTTGGAACATTTACGTGTTGTTTTTACTACTCTACCTGATGCACGTTCGTTTGGTAACCTTGGAAAGTGCACCTTTTGCACCGACTGAGTATCTTTTCTTGGCTATGTTGTTACTCCACAGGGAATTGAAGTTGATAAAGCCAATATTGAAGCTATTGAGAGTTGGCCGCAGCCCAAAACGGTCACACAAGTGAGGAGTTTCCTTGGCCTCGCTGGTTTCTATAAGCGTTTTGTGAGAGATTTCAGCACCATTACTGCACCTCTCAACGAGCTTACAAAGAAGGATGTGCCTTTTGTTTGGGATACCGCACAGGAAGAAGCCTTCATGGTATTGAAAGATAAGTTGACACATGCTCCTTTACTCCATCTTCCTGATTTTAATAAGACTTTTGAGCTAGAATGTGATGCTGGTGGAATTGGATTAGGAGGTGTGTTATTACAAGATGGCAAACCTATTGCATACTTTTTTGAAAAATTGAGTGGGCCTAGTTTGAACTATTCTACTTATGATAAAGAATTATATGCTCTTGTTCGGACCTTAGAAACATGGCAACGTTATTTATGGCCCAAGGAATTTATTTTACATTATGATCATGAATATTGGAAACACATTAAAAGCCAAGCAAAACTGAATTGTAGACATGCTAAATGGGTTGAATTCATTGAGACTTTCCCTTATGTCATTAAACACAAGAAGGGTAAAGAAAATGTTATTGCTGATGCTTTGTCTCGTCGTTATGCTATGCTTTCACAACTTGACTTTAAAATATTTGGTTTGGAGACCATCAAAGATCAATATGTGCATGATGCTGAATTTAAAGATGTATTGCATAATTTTAAGGAAGGGAGAACTTGGAACAAGTTTGTTGTTAACGATGGATTTGTGTTTCGTGCTAACAAGCTATGCATTCTAGCTAGCTCCATTTGTCTTTTGTTGTTGCAGGAGGCGCATGGAGGAGGATTAATGGGACACTTTGGCGTGAAGAAGACGGAGGATATACTTGCTACACATTTCTTTTGGCCAAAGATGAAATGAGATGTTGAGCGTTTTGTTGCTCGCTGCACTACATGTCAAAAAGCTAAGTCACGTCTCAATCCTCATGGTTTATATATGCCTTTGCCTGTACCTAGTATTCCTTGGGAGGATATATCTGTGGACTTTGTTTTAGGTTTACCTCGAACAAAGAAGGGGAGGGATAGCATATTTGTTGTCGTGGATAGGTTCTCGAAAATGGCACACTTTATACCATGTCATAAAAGCGATGATGCTATTAATGTTGCTGATTTGTTCATTCGTGAAATTTTTCGCTTGCATGGTGTGCCAAATACTATTGTTTCAGATCATGATACTATATTTCTTAGCCACTTTTGGAGATGTTTATGGGCTAAGTGGGCGACTAAACTGCTTTTTAGTACTACATGTCATCCCCAAACTGATGGACAAACTGAAGTAGTCAATAGAACATTGTCTACCATGCTTAGGGCTGTTTTGAAGAATAACAAGAAAATTTGGGAATAATGCTTGCCTCATATTGAATTTTCTTATAATCGGTCGCTACATTCTACTACTAAGATGTGCCCTTTTGAAATTGTGTATGGTTTCCTACCTCATGCACCTATTGATTTGTTACCTCTTCCATCTTCGAAGAAGGTTAATTTTGATGCTAAACAACATGCTAAATTGATCTTAAAAATGCATGAGTTAACTAAGGAAAATATTGAGCACATGAATGTTAAATATAAACTTGTTGGAGACAAGCATAGAAAACATGTTGTCTTTGCACCTAGAGATCTTGTTTGGTTACATTTGCGTAAGGATATGTTTCCTAATTTGCGCAAGTCAAAGCTAATGCCACGTGCTGATGGTCCTTTTAAGGTATTAGAAAAAAATAAATGATAATGCATATAAACTTGAGTTGCCTGCAGATTTTGGGGTTAGTCCCACTTTTAACATTGCAGATTTGAAGCCTTACTTGGGTGAGGAAGATAAGCTTCTGTTGAGGACGACTTCAATTCAAGAAGGGGAGGATGATGAGGACATCACTAACAAAGTTACACCCACAGCCCCTACTGATACATATACATGACCAATTACTAGAGCTCGCGCACGCCAATTAAATTACCAGGTACTTTCGTTTCTTGGTAATGATTCTAATGTTCGTGAGAATATGATGCTACCTAAATTGGAAACATTTGTCTTGCTTACAAATGAAGGGCCTAGCTTGGACAAGAAGGATGATCATTGGAGCAAGATCAAGCATGGAGATGATGGCATGTGCAAGGGGAACAAGAACGGAGTTACAAGTGATGATTTTAGGACTTTGAAGCCACCATAATGAGTGCGTGAATCCTTGGACAAAATATACAAGATGCCACTTCATAAATTTTGTCCAGAGGCTATTATAGGTGTCGCATCACCTTATTAGTGGGCCAGGACCATGTAATTTCGAAATACTTGAGTATAGGCTGTTTTTAGAGTCCGTATGTGTGGGGAAGCAAGAGTTAGGGTTGTTTTCGGACCCCTCCTCCAAGGGCCACGAAATCCCCCCCTCTTCCTCCATATATACAGCCTTTAGTGCGTCGTTTAGACTTTAGGTTTTGTTAGATTGAAGTTCGCCATAGCTGCAACTTTGTGTACTTTGTTTGTGTTCAACAAACAGACAAAGGCGTCACAGAACCCCACCTTGATCAATAAAGCTTTCCTCTTATATTCGCAATATCCAGATTGCAATCTTAGTTTCTTGCTTGTTCTTTGTTTGCCTGCAGGAAAGAGACCTTCGTGGTCAGGTTGATCATGCTCCGGCGTGGTCAATAACCTCTCGGAGTTGTTTTAGCGATTGCTAAGGCGCGACGTTCTCGCACGTTCGTAGTTGGATCGTCAAAGTCGACTTCCTCCAAAACGATAGCCACCATCTCATCAAAAGACGGGACACCTTTGCCTCTATCATAGTGCCTAGTGCCAGTTGATGTTTTTTGCTTGTTTTTTACTTCATAGAATATCAATACCAAACGACGTCCAAATGCAACGAAACTTTTTGGAGTATTTTATGGACCAGAAGGCACACAGTGGGCCAAAGAAGTACTAGAGGGAGGCCCGAGGTGAGCACAAGACACCTGTGCGCACCAGGAGGCCCAGGCACGCCCAGGTGTGTTCTGCCCACCATGAAGACCTCCCGCACCGCCTCTTCGCCCCATAAATACCCAAATATTCCAGAAACCCTAGGGGAGTCGATGAAACACAATTCCAGCCGCCGCAAGTTCTAGAACCATGGGATCCAATCTAACACCATCACGAAGGGGTTCATCATCCTCATTGGTGCCTCTCCAATGATGCGTGAGTAGTTCACCATAGAACTACGGGTCCGTAGGCAGTAGCTAGATGGCTTCCTCTCTCTCTCTCTTTTGATTCTCAATACAATGGTCTCTTGGAGATCTATTTGATGTAACTCTTTTTGCGGTGTGTTTGTTGGGATCCGATGAACTTTGAGTTTATGATCAAATTAATATCCATGATTATTATTTGAGTCTTCTTTTGATCTCTTATATGCATGATTATTTATAGCCTCGTATTTCTTCTTCGAATCTTTGGTTTAGTTAGGCCAACTAGATCGATTTTTTTGCCATGGGAACATGTGCTTTGTGATGGGTTCGATCTTGCGGTGTTCTTTCCCAATGACAGAAGGGGCAGCAAGACATGCATGTATCATTGCTATTAAGGATAACAATATGGGGGGTATTCCTACATGAATATTTCTCTTCTACATCATGTCATTGTCCTTATTGCATTACTCTGTTTCTGCATGAACTTAATACACTAGATGCATGTTGGATAGTGGTCGATGTGTGGAGTAATAGTAGTAGATGCAGGCAGGAGTTGGTCTACTAATCTTGGACGGGATTCCTATATATTGATCATTGCCTTGGATATCGTCATAATTATTCGATCTTCTATCAATTGCCCAACAGTAATTTGTTTACCCACCGTGTGCTATTTCTCGAGAGAAGCCACTAGTGAAATCTACGGCTCTGGGTATATTCTATATCATATTTGCTTTGATATTTAATTTTATTGGCTTTTCTTTTCATATCTATTATTCCATAAACTGCAAAATACCTTTCTGCACTTTTTTATTACTTTTATTATTTCGTGTTTTATTGAGAGCTATTTATCCAATCTACCACAAATTTATCTATCTTTTTGCCGGGGAGGATCAAGTCAAGTCTCCCGTCAACTTAACAATTTCTAACGCCATCACCTAGAAGGGATGGACAACCCCTCATAAGCGTCGGGTTGCAAGTATTTGTTCTTTGTGTGAAGGTAGCATTTACATAGTGTTGCTTGGTTCTCCTACTAGATTGATACCTTGGTTTAATAACTGAGGGAAATACCTACCGTAGCTGTACTACATCATCCCTTCCTCCTCGGGGAAATGCCGACGTAGTTTCAATCGACATCATCATTGCACGAGAGAGTGGCAAGGTAATAGGGATGCCCAGTCCCAAAATGATTTTTTTGTTTATGTTGTCAAATAATAAATTCCTTGGAAAGTGTTGATTTGTAGGGCTCCCGTGGATACGGCTAGCCATGGATTGTGAAAGAATGGTGGAAAAAGGATTAAAATTTATTTTATGTTTGGGAACCACCTATGATCTAGCATGGAAAGTATTGGAAATTCTCGATTGTTTTCATTGAGGGGAAAACCATGCCTCTCAAAATATTTTATATTTCAATTTAAGCTTTGAGCTCCGACACCTCTACAAATATCTGCTTCCCACGGCGAAGGGACTATCTATTTACTTTATGCAATTTTTAATTTTACTTTTCAGTCTCCATCTTCTCTTATAAAACACCAACTAGGTGACACTATCATCATACTTGTGCATTGGATGTAGCTAACATTCGAGTGTGCTTCATGAATGGATCAATGATTGAGCATGATGGGCTAGGGATAGCTTTCTTTAGTGTTGATATTTTGAAAGAAATGGTTGCTTGTTGATATGCTTGAGTATTGATGTCCTCATGTCAATTATAGACTATTGCTTTGAATAATCTTAAAGTCCAAATGTCCATGCTACAAAAGAAAAGAATATGTGATGAACATGTTAGGCAACATTCCACTTCAAAAATTCCATTTTTATAATTTACCTACTCGAGGATGAGTAGGAATTAAGCTTGGGGATGCTGATATGTCTCCAACGTATCTATAATTTTGATTGTTACATGTTATTATATTATCAATTTTGGATGTTTTACATTCATTTACTATAAACTTTATATCATTATTTGGGACTAACCTATTGACATAGTGCCCAGTGCTAGTTGCTGTTTTTTATTGTTTTTCCTTCGTAGAATATGCATATAAAACGAAGTCCAAATGCAGCAAAACTTTTTGGAGATTTTTTTCTGCCCAGAAGACACCAAGGAGGCCCAAGAAGTGCACCAGAGGGGCTCTGTGGAGCCCACTAGGCACCAGGGCATGCCAGGGCCCCCAAGCATGCCCTGGTGGGTAGTGGGGCCCACAAGAACCCCCCTCCACCACGTCCCAACTCTATAAATACACTAATATTCCAGAAACCCCAGGGGAGTCCACAAAACACAATTCCAGCCACTGCAAGTTCCAGAACCATGAGATCCAATCTAGGGGCCTTTTCCGGCACTTGCCGGAGGAGTCAACGATCACGGAGGAGTTCTTCATCATCACCCTTGCTCCTCCGATGATGCATGAGTAGTTTACCATAGACCTACGGGTATGTAGGCAGTAGCTAGATGGCTTCTTCTCTCTTTTTGATCTTCAATACAATTTTCTCCTCGATGTTCCTGGAAATCAATTTGATGTAATGAATTTTTGCGGTGCGTTTGTTGGGATTTGATGAATTGTGAGTTTATGATCAGATCTATCTATGAATATTAGTTTGAGTATTGTCTGAACTCTTTTATGCATGATCTTTATAGCCTCGTATTTGTTCTAGGAAACTTTGGTTTGGCCAACTAGATTGTTTTTTTCTTGCAATGGGAAGAGGTGCCTTGGGATGGGTTCGATCTTGCGGTGCTCATTCTCAGTGACAGAAGGAGACATGACACACACATATCATTGCCATTAAGGATAAAAAGATGGGGTCTATTCCTACATGAATAGATCTTGTCTACATCATGTCATCGTTCTTATTGCATTACTCCGTTTTCCCATGAAATTAATACACTAGATGCATGCTGGATAGCGGTCGATGTGTGGAGTAATAGTAGTAGATGCAGGCAGGATTCGGTCTACTAATTTTGGACGTGATGCCTATATACATGATCATGGCCTTGGGTATCGTCATAATTATTTTCTCTTCTATCAATTGCCCAACAGTAATTTGTTTACCCACCATATGCTATTTTCTTGAGAGAAGCCACTAGTGAAATCTATGGCCCCGGGGTCTATTTCCTATCATGTTATTTCCAGATCTATTCTTCCAAAAAACCGAAAACACCTTGCTGCACTTTTCTTTCCATATTTTATTTTGTGTTTTTGCCAGATCTATTTATCAAATCTCATACAATTTAATCTATCTCAATACCGAGGAGGGATTGACAACCCCTCTTACGCAATGGGTTGCAAGTATTTGTTATTTGTGTGCATGTGCTGTTTACATAGTGTTGCTTGGTTCTCTTACTGGATTGATAACCTTGGTTTCATAACTGAGGGTAGTACTTACCATTGTTGTGCTGCATCATCCTCTCCTCTTCCGGGAAATACCAATGCAGCAACTACGACTTCAACGGAGGACTAGACGCACAACTAGGCATGTTTCTACTGCTTATTGAGCTACCGAACTGTCTAGCCCGAGGTGTGCATGCAGCAACTACGACAACAATGTAGGACTAGACACACAACCAGGCATGTTGTTGTTGCTTCTTGAGCTACCAAGCCGTCTACACGAGCGCACGATAATGGCCATCACGTCGGGAATGAAGGACATTGTTGTTTCTCCGCGCCTTGGCCATCACACGGTAGTTACGCACTTTGCGGTGTTCTCAGAGACGAAGTCCGTCGTCCCACTCCAGCGATTGTGCTTGACACAAGTGTGAGGTTGCATACCACGATGGTGATGCCGAGGACCACCGACCGAGAGCGCGAGTGTGGACGCAGATACATACTACGTGGAGAGCGCTTTCCAGATGAGCTCCAGCAACCCTGACATCCCATCCCAGCCACTCTCCCAACTCATGCATCTATTTTCTACTACTAGTATCTTTCACACTGAGGCGCACCTACGCTGTCTTCAAGGCACTAACCTAGACAGAGATGGTGTGTACGAAAACCCTCAAATGTGTCTATGTACGTGTGCGTGAGAGCGGACACAGACGCGGGAGGACGCCATCCAACCATAGCCGAATACATTTTGACAATTGTTCGAACCTACCGGACGAAATTCATGCAAACACGGCCATATTTCATATAAACATGACGGATTTCATTACATTTACACCAGATAACTTGTGCTAGCCTGGAGCTAAAGGTAGAATTAATATACCTAATATAAATAGTCACTCGCGGATCTCTTTGTCTTCCTCATGTCCAGCAGCCCTATCATCAGACTGTTAGGATCCTAGAGGTATATGCTTTAGTGCAAAGGTCAACTCACTTCACCGCCACTCATTGGAGTGGAACCACCAACTGATGCTTCAGTCGGAGGGGAAGAGGGTGGCTCTGCTTCCGTGGAGCCCATGCGGGATCGGGGATGGTCTGTGCTGAAGAGGAATCGTGCAAGACACTGGTTGTTTATGCCGGCGTCGCCTCGACGATGGCCTTCATGGGATACAAGCGGCGGCGGCCTATGATACGTCTCCAATGTATCTATAATTTTTGATTGTTCCATGTTGTTATATTATCATTCTTGGATGTTTTACAACCATTTTATAGCATCTTTATATCATTTTCTAGGACTAACCTATTGACACCCAGTGTCAGTTGTTGTTTTTTGCTTGTTTTTTACTTCGCAAAAAATCGATACCAAATGGAGTCCAAACACAGCGAAACTTTTTGGAGAATTTTTCTGGGCAAGAAGACACAGGATGGAACAACGAAGTACCAGAGGGGTGCCCCGAGGGGGGCACAACCCACCTGGACGCGCTTGGGGGCCCAGGCAAGCCCTGGTGGTTGGTGCCCACCTTGGTGGCCTCCCGCACCGCCTCTTTTCTCTATAAATACCCCAATATTCCAAAAACCCTAGGGGAGTCGACGAAACACAATTCCAGCCGCCGCAAGTTCCAAAAACAACAAATCCAATCTAGACACCATCATAGAGGGATTCATCATCCTCATTGGTGCCTCTCTGATGATGCGTGAGTAGTTCATTGTTGACCTACGGTTCCGTAGTTAGTAGCTATATGGCTTCCTCTCTCTCTCTCTTTTGATTCTCAATACAATGGTCTCTTGGAGATCTGTTTGATGTAACTCTTTTTGCGGTGTGTTTGTTGGGATCCGATGAACTTTGAGATTATGATAAGATCTATGTTTTTATCCATGGAAGTTATTTGAGTCTTTTGATCTCTTATATGCATGATTAGTTATAGCCTCTTATTTCTTCTTTGAATCTTTGGTTTAGTTAGGCCGACTAGATCGATTTTCTTGCCGTGGGAAGAAGTACTTTGTGATGGCTTCGATCTTACGGTGCTCAACCCCAGTGACAGAAGGGGAAATGACACGTATGCATTGTTGTTATTGAGGATAACAAGTTGGGGTCTATTCCTAGATCAATAGATCTTTTCTACATCATGTCATTGTTCTTATTGCATTACTCTGTTTCTCCACGAACTTAATACACTAGATGCATGCTGGATAGCGGTTGATGTGTGGAGTAATAGTAGTAGATGCAAGTAGGAGTCGGTCTACTAATCTTCGACGTGATCCTATATAATGATCATTGCCTGGATATTGTCATAATTATTTGAAGTTCTATCAATTGCCCAACAGTGATTTGTCTACCCATCGTATGCTATTTTTCTCGAGAGAAGCCACTAGTGAAATCTATGGCGCCCGGGTCTCTTCTTTATCGTACTTGCCTTCAAGATCTATTTTTATTCGATTTTATTTTCAGATCCATTAATCCAAAAAGCCAAAAATACCTTACTGCAATTTTTTGTTATTTATTTTATCTTGTATTCCCGCGAGATCTATTTATCCAATCTACTACAATTTTATCTATCTTTTTACAAGGGAGGGATTGACAACCCCTCTTTTACGCCGGCTTGCAAGTATTTGTTCTTTGTGTGCAGGTACCGTTCATGTAGTGTTGTTTGGTTCTCCTACTAGTTCGATAACCTTGGTCTCATCACTGAGGGAAATACCTACCGTAGCTGTGCTGCATCATCCCTTCCTCTTTGGGGAAATGCCGACGTGGTTCAAGCCGCATCGAAAGGAATTTTTGTTGCCGTTGCCGGGGAGACATCATAAACATCTACCAGGTTCCTAATCACAAGTCTCATCTCCTTGCAATTTACATTATTTGCCATTTGCCTCTCATTTTCATCTCCCCCACTTCACAAAAAAATTCTGTTTTATTCGCCCTCTTTTTCATTCACTATTTTATCGTCAGATCTGTTTTGAGTGCAATCTTGTTACGTAGTCACGATGACTCAAGAGAACACCATGTTTTGTGATTTCTCCAATACCAACAACAATGATTTCATTAGCACTCTGATTGTTCCTCCTGCCACTAGTGCGGAATCTTGTGATATTAATACCGCTTTGTTGAATCTTGTCATGAAAAAACAATTTTCCGGTACTCCTGGTGAGGATGCCACATCACATCTTAACACATTCATGGAATTATGCGATATGCAAAGAAAAAAGATGAGGACAATGATATTGTGAAGTTGAAATTATTCCCGTTTTCTTTGCGAGATCATGCAAAAATTTGGTTTTCTTCTTTGCCCCGCAATAGTATCGATTCTTGGGATAAGTGCAAAGACGCTTTTATTACTAAGGATTTTCCGTCCACAAAAATTATTTCCCTCAGGACACAAATCATGAATTCTAAGCAACTTGAGCATGAACATTGTCGTTGTCAAAACCGGCGGATCTCGGGTAGGGGGTCCCGAACTGTGCGTCAAGGCCGGATGGTAACAGGAGACAAGGGACACGATGTTTTTACCCAGGTTCGGGCCCTCTCGATGGAGGTAATACCCTACTCCTGCTTGATTAATATTGATGATATGGGTAGTACAAGAGTAGATCTACCACGAGATCAAGGAGGCTAAACCCTAGAAGCTAGCCTATGGTATGATTGTTGTATATGGAGTTGATGTCCTATGGACTACAACCCTTCGGTTTATATAGACACCGGATAGGGTTAGGGTTACACAGAGTCGGTTACAATGGTAGGAGATCTTGAATATCCGCATCGCCAAGCTTGCCTTCCACGCCAAGGAAAGTCCCATCCGGACACGGGACAAAGTCTTCAATCTTGTATCTTCATAGTCCAGGAGTCCGGCTGAAGGTATAGTCCGGCTACCCGAACACCCCCTAATCCAGGACTCCCTCAGTAGCCCCTGAACCAGGCTTCAATGACGACGAGTCCGGTGCGCAGACTGTCTTCGGCATTGCAAGGCGGGTTCCTCCTCCAAGTCCTTCATAGAAGATTGTAAACACCTAGAGTAGTGTCCGGCTCTGCAAAATAAGTTTCCACATATTGCCATAGAGAGAATAATATTAACACAAATCAAATCTGTTGACGTATTCCGCAGTGCGTCATCACACTACGGCCAAGTCCTTTACTCGAATCGTTTTTACTTTTCCACCTCAGCATGTTTTGCGAGGCGGTTTCCTTGGCACGTCTTGTCAAAGCAGAGATCGTGTACCCCTTTTACGTGGTTCTCATCAATACGGACGTGGGTAACCCAACCGCGCCATTTATCACGGTGCTTGGGAGGCAAGCGAGTTTTACTAGGCTGGCGGGGACGCACAACCGCATCCGCTCATATAAGGGGATAAGGATCCACCTTTTTACCTGCGCCTTCTTCCTCCTTTGCCTATCCATCTCCTGCGCGCTCGAGCTCCAGCGCCCAAGCCCGCACTTCCCACCTCAACCTTCTCCAGCAATGTCCGGGGCGGGAGGCAAGTGGATGGTCTCCTCCGCCACGGAGGGCCAAGTCAAGAAGCTAAGGAAGGCCGGATACCTGTCTAAGGACATCGCGCACTGGCTTCCCGAAAAGGGGCAGCTTCTCCCCACCCCAAGGCCCCATGAGAGGGTAGTATTACTTCCCCACTTCCTCCACGGACTGGGTTTTCCACTCCACCCATTTGTCCAGGGGCTCATGTTCTACTACGGCCTGGATTTCCACGATCTGGCCCCGAACTTCATCCTCAACATCTCAGTGTTTATCGTCGTGTGCGAGGCTTTCCTCCGCGTCCGCCCTCATTTCGGCCTCTGGCTCAAGACCTTCAACGTCAAGCCCAAGGTGGTGCGCGGCAGCCAGGCGGAGTGCGGAGGCGCCATGGCGGGCAAGATGGCCAACGTCCTATGGTTCGAGGGCTCTTTTGTGGAGGCCCTAAAGGGGTGGCAATCCGGGTGGTTTTACATCACCGAGCCACGCGATCCGAAATGGATCGCAGCCCCCGAGTTCCGATCCGGACCCCCCACGCGGCTTATGTCCTGGAAAGAGACAGGCCTGTCATGGGGTGACGAAAAAGAGGTGACCGGACTGCAAACATGCATCCAGTCCCTGGTGAACAAGCCAATCCGGCTGGTTAAGGTAATCCAGGTTATGCTCGTCCGCCGGATCCTCCCGTGCCAACAACAGGATTTTAATCTGTGGGAGTTCGACCCGGCGCAGCACCAAACCCTTAGCAGGCTCTTCGACACGATGTACGAAGATGCGTGGAAGGTGCTATTCAAGGGCGCCGAGGCTCCCGCATCTGCTTCCGAGGATCACGGATACAGCTCGCAGCGTCACGCGAGCGAGGTAAGCTATCTTCACCTTTTACATGATGTTAAGCTTTTTTCATAGTTTGACTCCATGCGGGATCTAAACTCCCTTACCTTTGACAGGCTTGGCGGGCGATATCCGGACCGATTAACTGTCTGGCTCCGCTGCCCGAAGACCCAGCCCCAGCTCTACTAGTGAAGCTGCTGGTTCCGACGCCTTATGTGGTGCCGGAGAAGAAGGCCAAGAAGAAGAAGACCACGGGGACTCGAAAGAGTGCCCGTAACGTGGTGGTGTCAGACTCGTTATCCGACGAGTCCGAGACACCCTCTTCTCGTGAAAACGAGGAGGAGGAAGAAGAAAACTCTCCCCCTCCCAGCGGAGGGAGGAGAGAAGAGGAAGGCCGCCCCAACGGGGGAGGCCGAGGGGTCTAGGAAAAGGAAGACCCCTCCGCCAGACTACTCCCCCGACGCCGAAGAGGGCGAAGAGGAGTGGCCAAACAGGGCCAAGCGTCCGGCGAAATCGTAAGTTCGGATATCAGAGTAACTCATGACGTTCCTTTTTGCACAACTTTCCCTAATGTCAAACGTAATTATGCAGCTCGCCCCGGGCCGAATTCAACGAATCATCGGGCGGCTCCCTGGACTCATCGGACGTGAACTCAGTTCTGCCCGCTGTCTCCCCCCGCACTACAGACGACGCCAAAGTGGCGTCGCGACAAGCTCCGGGGTAGGAGGAGGTGGTCTCGGAGGAGCCACAAGGCAACCTCCCGGACTCCAGGAGTGAAGGGGATAAGGCCCACCAGGGCTCCAAGTCTGGCTTTGTGCCGGACACCGCGCCGGAATCTTCCACAGTTCCGGACCGCAGTAGGCGAACTCCTTCCAAGAGGAGCAAGCCTTCTGAGCCCGCGGCCTCCGTCCAACCGGAGGTGCCGGGCAATCTGCTGGAGGTGCTTGACGGCGCCTCCATCGATGAGGGGCACCGTACTATTATGAGTACGGTGATCCAGAAGGTTCAGTCCGCCAAGAGCGAACTGACTGAAACTTGCGCTAGCCTTCTAACAGGCTTCGAGGTAAGTAAAAATATTACCGCATAGACAGTAGCCCCTGATGCTCTGTTTGGCATTCGGAAAGAAAAGCCGAATAGATGATCTATTAAATTTCGCAGGAGTCTAACAAAAAAGAGTCAATATGCGTATGCAGGCTTCGCTGCTATCCACCGCCGCACTGACTGCGGAGGTGGGTGTCCTGAAGCAGGACCTCAAGTGGACCGAGCGAGAGCTCGGCCTTGCCAAGCGGCGGCTCGAGGAGAAAGAAGGTAAGAAATACCTTACAGAAAAAGTGCCTATAAAAAGGAGTGATTGCAAAAAAATAACAGGATTGTACTGCTTATTGTAGGGGCCACAACTGAGGTGGCGACCCTTAAGCAGGCGCTGTCCGAGGCCGAAAAGAAAACGGCTGCAGAGCGCACCGAGCGAGACAGACTTGGGGTTCAGGTCGGCGAGGTGCAGCAAGAGCTTCAGGCTCTCATGAAAAAACATGAGAGTTTGGAGCTTGAGTCAAAGGCGCAAGCATCCGAGCTCGCGACGGCCTTTGAGACTGCCAAGTCTGCCAAGGCCGAAGCCCAAAAGGCCCTCCAAGAGTTGGAGGATATGAGGAAGATAGCAGTGAGTAAGGCATTCTTTATGCAAAGCAGAAATATAAAAGTAAACTAGTTACTTACCCGAATCCGGAGCTCTCTAGGGGCATTCGCAGATCTTCCCCGCAGCGTATCCGACGCCGCCGCATTCTATCGAGCTGAAGAGGGCAGCTCGACGGAGAAGGTGTTCTGGTCTCAGTATTCTGAGGCCGAACACCCTGTGCCCTTGAGCGACCAGCTGAAACAGCTGGTCGAGCTCCACAAGGCGGTCGAACAGGGCATGAAGGGCTTCATAGTTTGGCTGTGGCCTAGAGAGGCTCTGCCTGGGAGCTATTTCGGGCTGGTGCGGCGGCTGGTGGAGGCCTGTCCGAGGCTCGAGGTCATCAAGCGCTCCATGTGCATCGAAGGTGCCCGTCGGGCCCTTGCCCGTGCAAAGGTGCACTGGGGTAAGCTGGACAGTGAGAAGCTTGTGAAGGACAGGCCGCCGCCGGGGAAGGAGCATCGCAAGCCCGAGAACTACTACAACGATGTTCTTGCAGGTGCCCGCCTTGTGGCGGATGACTGTACCAAGGATGTGATTTTTGAATGAACTCGCTCGTGTTTATCCTGTGTGCTAAAAACTTGTTCATATGCGCTAAGCAATGCTTATTGAATATAAAATATTACTTTTTGTGTGGCCGTTTATCAAAAAATTGAGAGATGGCCAGTCGTCGGCTTCTGCCCCCACGCCACTAGTGCTGGGGTGTTCGGGATAAACCTGAGCGCTCTTTTCCCATAGTTGGGTCCCTCGAGGGAGGCGCTCAGCACACCGAACCAGGCAATCGGACTATAATGCTTGAACACTCTCACTTAGCCATAGAACTCTATAATTTTAAATTTCGGCGAAGCCCCTAGTTCAGAAGACCGAGTTCGGGGCGCTATCCACGCCTTGGCCAGACAAAGCCAGCTCCTCGCTCAAAGCGGCATAAGTCTTTAGGGACTCGAAAAACCTCTCGAACAGCGACTGGTCTCTCGCCTCATCATGACAGTCAGTTTTAGCTTTCTCCACTAAGGTGCTTAACCCAGCTGAACCGGGGCACAATCGCAGTGGTTCTCCTAGTGCTACCTTAGCCGATATAGTGGAACGTAAGGCACCAAAACATAGGAGCCGGGCAAACCCAACTATTGACCCAAATCATGATTCAGAGCCGATGCATATAGTGCTATAAGTTCGAGGTGCCGCACTTGTGAAAGTGTACGGACTTCTCACACCATGATGAGGGGTACTGAAGCCCCTGGCGTGTTTGCCGTACCATGGTGTACGGGTGCAATCATGTCATTTAATAAACATATATGTGAAAAGAGGATATTGCAAAAAATAGACAAAAAGCTATGCATTGTTTATAGAGAGGCTATTGATCAAAGCCGAACGATACAAATAGTGTGATAAGCAAAAAGGTATTGGACTATTTAACATGTCCTGACCAGGGGCAGGCCGCGGAATTGTATTCAAAACAGGTATACCGCTCGTAACAGAGACCACCTGGGAGTTCCATAATGCGGCATGGCTTGTCTGCCTCCCTGGATCTTGCATCGTTTGTGCGGCAGTCGAATTGCCGAACAGGTCATCCGAAGTGTGGAGTCCTGAAAGTAAGAAAAAATTAAAAAAAGAATCCGGCAGCCCCTAGTACGTTTTAAGCTGTATTTTGGGCGTGCCGTTATTGTGCCCCTTCCCCTGTGCCCATGGTATTTCAAGGGCGTAGTTATGTACGCGAGGCACTAGTTTCGCTATGTCGCGAGAGCTGGGGTTGGGGGCGCATTGCTACGCTTGCTCAGAGCATGCCAGGCGGTCCTACTGTGGGTTACTCCGGGCGCGCTTGGCAGTGTCTGGCTTTTTAACGGCCGGACTAGAGAATTGCCTAAGAAGGCTGCTTTGTACTTCCGCTGCGAGAGCCGCCGTGTGCTCCTCCGTATGGAGGGAGCGTTCGGTGTTTCCGTTGACCGTTATTACTCCTCGAGGGCCTGGCATCTTGAGCTTGAGATATGCATAGTGCGGCACCGCATTAAACTTTGCGAATGCGGTTCGTCCGAGCAGGGCGTGATAGCCACTGCGAAACGGGACTATATCGAAGATTAACTCTTCGCTTCGGAAATTGTCCGGGGATCCGAAGACCACGTCAAGTGTTACTGAGCCTGTACAGTTGGCTTCTACACCTGGTATAACGCCTTTAAAGGTCGTTTTTGTGGGCTTAATCCTTGAGGGATCTATGCCCATTTTCCGCACTGTATCCTGGTAAAGCAGGTTCAGGCTACTGCCGCCGTCCATGAGGACTCTTGTGAGATGAAATCCGTCGATGATTGGGTCGAGAACCAATGCGGTGAAGCCACCATGACGGATGCTAGTGGGATGGTCCCTTCGATCAAAAGTGATCGGGCAGGAGGACCATGGGTTGAACTTTGGGGCGACTGGCTCCAACGCATCTATGTCCCATAGCGCACGCTTCCGCTCCCTCTTGGGAATGTGGGTTGCGTATATCATGTTCACCGTCCGCACTTGTGCGGGAAAGCCCTTCTGTCCATTGTTGTTCGGCGGCCTGGGATCCTCCTCGTCGTCGCTGTGCAGCCTCTTGTCTTTGTTTTCGGCTCTTAACTTGCCTGCCTGCTTGAACACCCAACAATCCCTGTTAGTGTGATTGGCTGGCCTTTCGGGGGTGCCATGTATCTGGCACAAGCGGTCGAGTATTCGGTCCAAACTGGACGGGCCCTGAGTATTCTTTTTGAATGGCTTTTTCCACTGACCGGATTTATAGCCTCTGAATCCGGCATTGACTGCCGTGTCTTCATTGCTGTCGCTGCTAACACGGCGTTTTTTCTTATTCCAACGTGTCCTGCCACTTTTGTCCTTGGTATTTGAATTACCAGGGTTCTTTGATAAGTTGTTACTGCGAGCTAGCCAACTGTCTTCTCCCACGCAAAAGCGGGTCATGAGTGTCGTGAGGGCTGCCATAGATTTCGGCTTTTCCTGTCCTAGGTGCCGGGCAAGCCACTCGTCACGGATGTTATGCTTGAAGTCTGCTAGGGCCTCTGCGTCCGGACAGTCGACTATCTGGTTTTTCTTTCTTAGGAACCGTGTCCAGAATCGCCTGGCCGATTCCTCTGGCTGCTGAATTATGTGGCTTAAGTCGTCGGCATCTGGTGGTCGCACGTAAGTGCCCTGGAAGTTGTCGAGGAATGCGGCTTCCAGGTCCTCCCAAGAACCGATTGAGTCTGCTGGCAAGCTGTTAAGCCAATGCCGGACCGGTCCTTTAAGTTTGAGCGGGAGGTATTTGATGGCGTGGCGTGCCATGTGGATGTGAAGGAGATAATCCTCGATCCATACCGCCGGATCTGTTGTGCCATTGTATGATTCGATGTTTACGGGTTTGAAACCCTCTGTGATTTTATGATCCATTTATTCATCCGTGAAGCATAGCGGGTGTGTGGCGCCTCTGTACTGGGCTATATCACGACGCAGCTCGGAAGAGCTATGTCTGTTGTGTTCGGCCCGGCCGGATTTGTTGTATCCGGAGTGAAGATCAGCGTCACGTGCCGTAGGGCGCTTGCGCGATCCGTAGATCGATCTTGTTTGTCTTGCCTTATCCTCCAGTATGTCTCGCAGGTCTGGCGCATTTTCCCGTGCCATAGTTGAGCGGCGGCGGGACATGGCTTGGGTGGAGGGCCGAGAGGCCTCTTTGTCGTGGCCGCGAGGTGGCCGGTCTGTCATGTCGTGCGCTGGTGATGTAGGTGCTTCCTCCTCTGATCGGGGTAGCGGCCTGCGCTTTGGGTAACTCTTGGAGGGGCGTTCGAGTCATACTCTTCGGCCGCAAGGACTTCAGTCCATCTATCAGCTAGCAAATCTTGGTCAGCCCTAAGTTGTTGCTGCTTTTTCTTGAGGCTGCTTGCCGTGGCTAAAAGCCTGCGTTTGAAACACTCTTGTTCGGCGGGGTCTGATGGTACGACGAATTTGTCGTCATCGAGGCTTGCCTCGTCTTCAGAGGGAGGCATATAGTTATCATCCTCGACCTCTCAGTCTGCCGCTCTCTCATGAGGGCTAGCTTCTCCATCTTCCTGTGCCGAATCCTGCTGGGGTGGGTGTTCTTCGGCGCTATCCGGGGTAGTATTATCTCCCGTGCCGGAATCACCGTTTTTGCTTTGGCGGGATTTAGAGCGGCGCCGCTGACGCCGGCGCTTTGGCAGTTTCTTGGAGGTGTCATCCCCCGCTGTTCCATCGCCATCTCCATCTTTTGGAGTATCCACCATATATATGTCATATGATGAGGTGGCCTTCCAGCGCCCTACAGGTGCTGGTTCCTGTTCGTCTCCTACATCGTCGTCCATACCGTCGATGTCTTCGGAGCCGAAGTCAAGCATGTCGGTTAAATCGTCGACAGTGGCTACAAAGTGGGTGGTGGGTGGGCTTTGAACTTCTTCATCATCCGTATCCCATCCTCGCTGACCGTAATCCGGCCAGGGCTCTCCTGATAAAGAGAGACACTTGAGAGAATTCAGGATGTCGCCAAAAGGCGAGTGCTGAAAGATGTCCGCGGCGGTGAACTCCATTATCGGCGCCCAATCGGATTCGATTGGCAGGGGCGCGGGGGTTTCAGAGTCCGGGGAGGAGTTCGGATCCTCGGAGTCACGAGTCATGCAGAGTGCGGGGCTGGCGTTCGGCTCGATCGCCTTTGAGATCGCAGCCCCCGAGGTGATGTCCAACCGCTCATCCTCGATTGGCGCAATAGGCTCCGAGTTAGGGGTCGGAACCGGTGCGTGTGCGGCCTCCAGGACACTGTCCGGAGGCAGAGCTAGATCATGCCCCTCGAGATAGTGCGGCGCGCTTGGCCGTGGCTCGAACCCGTCGAAGATCAAGTCTCCGCGGATGTCAGCCGTGTAGTTTAAGCTTCCAAACCTGACTTGATGGCCAGGGGCGTAGCTTTCGATCTGCTCTAGGTGGCCAAGCGAATTGGCCCGCAGTGCGAAGCCGCCGAAGATGAAGATCTATCCGGGGAGAAAAGTCTCACCCTGGACCTCATCGTTGTTGATGATCAAGGGAGCCATCGGCCCTAAAGGCGACGACACAGAGGAACTCTCAATGAAAGCACCAATGTCGGTGTCAAAACCGGCGGATCTCGGGTAGGGGGTCCCGAACTATGCGTCAAGGCCGGATGGTAACATGAGACAAGGGACACGATGTTTTTACCCAGGTTCGGGCCCTCTCGATGGAGGTAATACCCTACTCCTTCTTTTTTAATATTGATGATATGGGTAGTACAAGAGTAGATCTACCACGAGATCAAGGAGGCTAAACCCTAGAAGCTAGCCTATGGTATGATTGTTGTATATGGAGTTGATGTCCTACGGACTACAACCCTCCAGTTTATATAGACACCGGATAGGGTTAGGGTTACACAGAGTCGGTTACAATGGTAGGAGATCTTGAATATCCGCATCTCCAAGCTTGCCTTCCACGCCAAGGAATGTCCGATCCGGACACGGGACGAAGTCTTCAATCTTGTATCTTCATAGTCCAGGAGTCCGGCTGAAGGTATAGTCCGGCTACCCAAACACCCCCTAATCCAGGACTCCCTCAAACATGTTGCGCGATCTTGGGAAAGAATGAAATTGATGCTAAGAAATTATCCTACTCATGGTCTAAATCTTTGGATGATCATACAAAATTTTTATGGTTGATTGAATTTTGTTTCTAGAAATCTTTTAGATTTTGCCGCGGGTGGTACTTTTATGGAAATTACTTTGGGTGAAGCTACTAAATTGCTTGATAATATTATGGCAAATTATTCACAATGGCATACCGAAAGAGCTCCTACTAATAAAAAAGTTAATTATGTAGAAGAAATAAATTCTTTGAGTGAAAAAGTTGATGCTCTTATGAAGTTGGTTTCTAATAAAAATTCTCCTATTGATTTTAGTGATGTGCTTTTTTGTACTTTGATTGAGAAAATTAGTGATGCCATAGATGTGAATTTTGTTTCGCGAAAGAATTTTAATAACAATGCTTATAGAGGTAATTTTAATTCTAGACCTTTTTCGACAAATTCCTCTAATAATTATGGTAATTCCTATGGTAATCCTTCTTATAATAATAATAGGAATAACTATGATCTTGATAATAATATTAAAGAATTTATCAATGCTCAAAAGAATTTTAATACTACGATACAAGAAAAGTTGAGTAAGATTGATCATATGTCTAGAAGCATTGATAGAATTTCTCATGATGTAGAAAATATCAAGATGAAAATTTTTGTGCCTAAGGTTGAGGAACCAATTAAAGCTTTATATTTTTCTATGGATTAAAGTAAGAAAAGAACTGCGATGCTTAGATCTGAAAGAGAATTTTTAGAAAAAACATTTTCTGTCGATTGCTTTCATAAAAATGATGAAGATCTTAAAATGATTTGTGTTTCTTATATTGATTCCTTGTTTAGTAAAATTAAGATTGATGAAAAAGGGATTGAAGAAGAGTCAACTTTTGTTAGAAGGCGTCCAGATAATTTGGACGGTGAAAATCTTGTTAAGAAAATTGATAAAAGTGGGTTTGGAGAGGTCAAAACTTTAACTAGTGATGTGCCCACTCTTTTGGATTACAAAGACTTTAATTATCATAATTTCTCTTTGATTGATTGTATTTCCTTGTTGAAATCCATGATAAATTCACCCTGTTCTTATGAACAAAATAAAGCTTTTACTAAACATATCGTTGATGCTATGATGAAAGGTTTGAAAGAAAAGTTGGAATTCGAGATTTCAATTCCTAGAAAATTACATGATAAATGGGTACCTACTATCAAAGTCAAGATTAAAAATTATGAGCGTTTTGCTTTATGTGACTTGGGTTCTAGTGTTTCTACAATTCCGAAATCTTTATGTGATGTGCTTGGTCTTACCAATATTGAACAGTGTTCTTTGAATTTGCACTTGGCGGATTCTACTATTAAAAGGATTTGGGAAGAATTAATGATGTTATTATTCTTTCTAATAGGAATTATGTACCCATAGATTTCATTGTTCTTGATATTGATTGCAATCCGTCTGGTCCAATTATACTTGGTAGACCGTTTTTACGTACTATTGGTGTCGTGATAGATATGAAAGAAGGCAATATTAAATTTCAATTTCCACTAAGGAAGGGTGTGGAACACTTCCCTAGAAGAAGAATTAAGAGGGATGAACTAACCTTGGGTTTTGTCGATGATGACTTCATGTAGATGTTGAAGATGTGGATGCTCAATGTTGATGTAGATCATATGGAGCTATCCTTTGGAGTGAGTTGCACTTTCAATACCTACATGGGTTAGTCCCACAAGGAACACACAAGGATATCCATAGGCATAGAGTGATGCACACACAAGATGATGTCTATGAAAGCTTTAGGTTACCTTGTCCCTTGTCTTACCAACAAGAGGGTTTGTGACTCCTTGAACTAGTGCAAGATGTGGAAGTTGATTGCACTCGTTCTTGCCAAAATGATAAGAGTGAAGTATGTTGGCGGAGTCACCCTCAAGAACTCTCTAGTTCTTCTTCTTCGGGATCCACACCATCTTGATGGGAATCCTCGGAGTTGTAGCTGTACTTGATGAAGTGGAACTTGATGTAGTCTTGGGAACCCACTTGACCAAGGCCTTAGAAGCTTCTTCAAATGCATCAATTTCCTCTTGAAGCTTGTCCTTGCCTTTTTGCTTGTGGTCTTGTGGTGGAAGATCATCTTGAGCTTGTGTCCCTTTGAAAGAAGTAGGATCATACTTCTCTTGTTGAGCAACAAACTTTGTCTTTGGGTATTGATCTTCTTCCCACTCAACTCCATTGGCATTGAACTTTCGTTCAAAACCAACACCTTTGTTCTTCCGATGTCTTCCTTGATTGCGTACAATTTCCTCGAATTGCTTACTCTCGGAAAGGCTCTTGTAAACACCTTTCTCTATAATTCCCTTCAATAAGCTATTTTCTTGCTCAAGTGTAACTTGGCTAAGAGAATCATTAGTGGAATCAAGAGAACTACTAGAAGCAACAACATTGGATTTAGCATGATTATTGTTACTACTAGAGGAAGAATCTTTCTTGTTCTTGTTACTAGACTTGACTTGAGGCATGTAAGTGGATAAGAGTAAATGCTTGGCAATGTAAGAAGAACTTTTCTTGCTAAGATCATCATTGATTGCCTTCAAGAACTCATGCTCTTGCTCAAGGTTGAGCTTTTCAAAACGTAATTTCTCATGAGTCCTTAAAAGTTCTCGATGATCTCCTAAGATAGTTTCATGAGCTAACTTAAGAGTGTTTAGTTCTTTAGTTAGAGACTCAATCTTCTCCTTATCATTGTCATTCATTTCATCTTGATTAGCATGATTAATTGACGTTTCATCATAGTATTCATCACTAGAGTTGTCACAAGTAAATCATCATCACCTAACAAGTCATCTTCATCACTATTGAAATCAACATACTCGGTGTGTGATACCTTTGGACATTTGGCCGTGAAGCATCTTCCAATTCCTTCATTTGGTGAATCAAATATGTCGTAGGAGTTGGTTGACACAAGTGCTAAACCGGCAACACCTTCATCTTGAGTATATTCAGAGTCGGAGTGATAGCTTCTCTCGGAGTGATTGTCGGAGTTGGAGCCGGATACCCATTCACCAACATGAGCTTGATGTCTTTGTTTTGTGTAGCTCCTTGATGACTTGTCCTTTCTTTCCGAATCCTTGCTTCTCCGTGAGGGTCTTCGTTCATAATGATCATCTCTACTCCTTCTTTCTCTAGGTGGTGATTCTTGTCTTCTACTTCTTCTTTTTGGAGAATCTTCTCTTCTTTTGTGGGGTGTCGTACACTCATTGGAATAGTGTCTAGGCCTTCCAAAATTGTAGCAGTTTCGCTCTCGACTAGAAGATCTTTTGTCATTGTAGGACCTTGAACTGGAGCTTCTCTCTTTGCTTCTACTCTTGTAGAATTTGTTGAAGTTCTTCACCATTAAGCTCAATTCTTCATTGAAGGTTTGTTTCTCACTTGATGATGTGGGGGCTTCGCATGAGGCTTTGTAAGCACCACTTGATTTGTTGTGAAGTTCCTCCTTATCCTTGAGTAACATCTCATGAGCAACAATTCTTCCAATGACTTCTGTTGGCTTGAGATCTTTGTAATTGGGCATCATTTGAATCAATGTGCACACGGTATCATATTTTCCATCCAAGGCTCTTAGGTTCTTCTTGATGATGAATCTGTCGGTCATCTCTTCACTTCCTAAGCCGGCAATCTCATTTGTGATAAGAGAAAGCCTAGAGTACATTTCAGCGACACCTTCACCATCCTTTATTTTGAACTTGTCAAGTTGACTTTGAAGCACATCCAACTTGGATTCCTTGACGGAGTCGGTACCTTCGTGCATGTCAATCAAAGTATCCCAAACTTCCTTTGCATTCTCAAGACGACTGATTTTGTTGAATTCTTTGGGGCACAATCCGTTGAAGAGGATATCACAAGCTTGAGCGTTGTATTGCAGCATTTTCAACTCTTCCGATTTGGCTTCATGATTCCGTTCTCTCCCATCAAAGAATTCACCTTGCAAGCCAATACATACAATAGCCCAAACGGCGGAGTTATGTCCAAGAATATGCATTTTCATCTTATGCTTCCAACTAGCAAAATTAGTACCATTAAAGTAAGGACCTCTACGGTGATAATTTCCCTCGCTAGACGCCATACTCTCCTTGGTTGTGTAACCAAGGCTATGACCACCAAAAACTATGGAAATCAAAAAAAATGGAGACCAAAGCTCTGATACCACTTGTTGGATCGGAAGTATGTATAGAGGGGGGGTGATTAGACTACTTGACCAATTAAAAATCTATCCTTTTCCCAATTTTAGTCTTTGGCAGATTTTAGCAATCTTAGCAAAAGCCAAGCAATGTTAACACAATTCAAGCAAGCATGCAAAGAGTCTATGAGCAGCGGAAAGTAAAGCATGCAACTTGCAAGAATGTAAAGGGAAGGGTTTGGAGAATTCAAACGCAATTGGAGACACATATGTTTTTGTCGTGGTTCCGATAGGTGGTGCTATCGTACATCCACGTTGATGGAGACTTCAACCCACAAAGGGTAATGGTTGCACGAGTCCACAGAGGGCTCCACCCATGAAGGGTCCACGAAGAAGCAACCTTGTCTATCCCATCATGGCCATCGCCCACGAAGGACTTGCCTCACTAGCGGTAGATCTTCACGAAGTAGGCGATCTCCTTGCTCTTAAAAACTCCTTGGTTCAACTCCACAATCTTGTTGGAGGCTCCTAAGTGACACGTAGCCAATCTAGGAGACACCACTCTCCAAGAAGTAACAAATGGTGTGTTGATGATGAACTCCTTGCTCTTGTGCTTCAAATGATAGTCTCCCCAACACTAAACTCTCTCTCACAGGATATGGATTTGGTGGAAAGAAGATTTGAGTGGAAAGCAACTTGGGGAAGGCTAGAGATCAAGATTCATATGGTGCGAATGGAATATCTTGGCCTCAACACATCAGTAGGTGGTTCTCTCTCAGAAAATGTGTATTGGAAGTGTAGGTATGTTCTGATGGCACTCTCCACGAATGAAGAGTGGGTGGAGGGGTATATATAGCCTCCACACAAAAACTAACCGTTACACACAATTTACCAATCTCTGTGAGGCCGAATTGAGAAACTCGGTCGGACCGATTTAGCAAACCTAGTGACCGTTAGGATTTTCGGTGGGACTGAGATGCAACTCGGTAGGACCAATATGGTTAGGGTTAGGGCATAACGTAATCTCTCGGTGTGACCGATTACACAAACTCGGTGGGACCGATTTTGGTAATAAGCTAACCAGAGAGTTGGTCAGGTAAACTTGGTGGGACCGATTTGCTCATTTTGGTGGGACCGAAATGTTACAAAAGGGAAACAGAGAGTTTACATTGCAATCTCGGTGGGACCGATCGCTCATCTCGGTAGGACCGAAATGTTACGAAGGGAAACAGAGAGATTACAACCCCATCTCGGTCTGACCGAGATCCCTATCGGTGAGACCGATTTGCCTATGGTTTGTGGCAGTGGCTATGACACCTGAACTCGGTGGCGCCGGATAGAAAGAATCAGTGGGGCCGAGTTTGACTTTTGGTTTAGGTCATATGTGGATGTGGGAAGGTAGTTGAGGGTTTTGGAGCATATCACTAAGCACTATGAAGCAAGAACCTCATCAAGAAACACCTCATCCCTCCTTGACAGTATTGGCTTTTCCTATAGACTCAATGTGATCTTGGATCACTAAAATATAAAATTTAGAGTCCTGAGCTTTGAGCTTGAGCCAACCTTTTTGTCCTTAGTATTTTGAGGGGTCCACTTTCCTCATCCATGCCATGCCATTCATTGAGCTTTTCCTGAAATATTAATCTGGGAATAATGTTAGCTCAATGAGCTATATGTTGTTAGGAATTACCAAAACCACCCAGGGATAGTTGCACTTTTAGCTGGCCCAATTTGTTTAGGGGTAGGATTAGTTTAGCACTAATTTCAGTTTAGGTTTGTGGAGTAATCAGGGACTAATCTAGTCTAAGCTAAGTGGTTGCATGTGTTTAGTTAGACTATTTAATAAAGTAGTTAGCTTAATAGCCAATGACATGTGGACCCCATGCCCCAATGGACTTGTCAGCCTTGACTGGGTCAACCCAAGCCCTTGGCCCCACTGTCATACACACCGGCTAGGATAGCACTAGTTGACAAAAGAATATTCTATTTTGATATTCGAATTAATATAATTTCAGAATATTGCTAAAACTTTGTAAAATCATATAAAATAAACCGTAACTCGGATTAAAGTAATTTATATATGAAAGTTGCTCAGAAAAATACAACGAATCCGAATACGCAGTTCGTTCATGTGTCACATGCCTCTAGCATAGCGAACATGATACTGTTACCCTCTGTTTCATCTATCCGAAAATGTCTAACACCGGGAAAACATTCCTGGTTGTTTTGCATAGCATTGTGTTAGGTCAACCCTAGCACAACGTTTTGCCATGTCATGCTTCGTAATGCATTTGTTTGCTCTATTATTTGTTATGTTCCCCCTCCATTACTTCTTTCCGGTAGACCCCGAGACCGCGGTTGATCTGGTGATCGACTACTTCACCATCGAGATTTGTTTTCATCTGCAAAGATTCTAGGCAAGCAAACCCCCTTTGATCAACCAGATATCGCCCACTCTCTTCTCCCTTATTCTTACATTAGGTTTGCCACTCTTGTAGATTCGATAGCTCCTATTCTGTTGCATAGCCTGTCATTGTTGCTACAATTGTTGATACCTTTACCAGCTATTCTAATGCTTAGTATAGGATGCTAGTACGTCATCAATGTCCCTACATTCTTGTCCGTCTGCCATGCTATACTACTGGGCTGTGACCACTTCGGGAGGTGATCACGGATATATACTATATACTACTATACTGCTACATCACTTGTGATACCGTTCGGATGTGGGGGCTGAACAGACAGGTGGCTCCACCCAAGTAGTGGTGGGCCTGGGTTCCCTACGGCCCCTGAGTGTTACTTTGTGGCAGAGCGACAGGGCAGGTTGTGACCACCGAGGAGACAGGTGGGCCTAATCCTGGTCAGCGTCCACAGATACTTCAAATAACATGCTTAACGAGATCTGGATATTTGATTTGAGTCTGGCTACGAGCCTATACGAACTAACCAACTATGCGGGAATAGTTATGGGCACTCGACGTCGTGGTATCAGCCGAAGCCTTCTTGACATCAGCGACTGAGTGGTGCGTGCCGGGTTGGACCACGTAACGCAACTTCGTTCGTAATGAAGGTTGGTAGGTTTGCTCACCGGCTACCCTCACAATGTGGAGGTGTGCAAGGGGCGACGGCCTAGACCCCTACGCACTTAGGATTTAGACCGGCGTGCTGACCTCTCTGTTGTGCCTAGGTAGGGTTGTGACATGTTGATATTTCGAGGCCGGGTATGACCCAGGAAAGTGTGCCCGACCAGAGGGATCGAGCATGTTGGGTAATGTGGTGCACCCTGCAGGGAAGTTTATCTATTCGAATAGTTGTGTCCCTTGGTAAAAGGACGACCAGGAGTTGTATTCCTACCTAATGAAAACTAGAACAAGATACTTAATAAAACACACCCTTTAAAGAGCCAGATACAACCCGGTGATCGCTCTCTCATAGGGCAACGATGAGAGGATCTCCGGGTAGGATTATGCTATGCGTTGTTACTTGATGCTGCACTTGCTACTCTCTTCTACATGCTTCAAGATGGAGGCTTCCAGAAGCGTAGTCTTCGATAGGACTAGCTACCCCCTCTTAATCTGGCATTCTATAGTTCAATCCATAGATACTGCCCATTTCATTGAAACTAATGCATATGTAGTGTAGATCCTTGCTTGCGAGTACTTTGGATGAGTACTCATGGTTGCTTTGCTCCCCTTTCCCCCTTCTCCATTCTTCTCGGATGTCGAAACCAGATGCTGGAGCCTAGGAACCAGACGCCACTATTGACGATGACCCCTACTACACTAAGGGTGCCTACTACTATGTGCAGGCCGTTGCCAACGAGGAGTAGTTTAGGAAGATCCAAGGCAGGAGGCCTGCGCCTCTTTCAATCTGTATCCAAGTTTGTGCTAGCCATCCTATGGCACGTTGATTAACTTTATATCTGTACTCAGATATTGTTTCTTCCACTGACTCATTTATGATCAAGCACTTGTATTCAAGCCCTCGAGGCCCCTGGCTTGTAATATGATGCTTGTATGACTTTTATTTGTGTTTAGCGTTGTGTTGTGATATCTTCCCGTGAGTCCCTGATCTTGATCATACACATTTGCATGCATGATTAGTGTATGATTGAATTGGGGGCGTCACAAGTTGGTATCAGAGCCAACTACCTGTAGGATTCCCCTTTCCAAACTCCTTGGCCGAAGTTGAGTCTAGTCATTGCAAAACTTTTACTAATATGGCTGTGCGGCTTACAGGCCCACATCACCATTGGGCGGTATTACGATTTTTGATTCCTCGTCTATACTCTGGGACTCTGATCTCTCTTCTATTCGGGTTAAAATAAATTTACTAACTCCAACATTAGGATCTCGTGGTCACATTCACCTGGAGAGCCCCTCATTCCAGATGATTGCTTGGTGCACAAATAGATTTCGAAGATACTCTCCGATGTTCTCCCGAGAACTTGTGCTCATCGGGTCTGCAATTCCCTACCATTGATACATCCCTATAGGTAACTACTTATACTTGCCGTTCCTACCTTCGTTCTCGATTACTCTTGTTAGTACAAGATACCCTGAACTACTTCCTGCTATTCCGAGAATCCTTTGTGCTTACTTCCTCACACTTATTTAGGATTTGTTTCTACCCAATTGTTCATGTGTTTCACAAAAGTCTTTGAAATACTATTCAATCTTTCGGAAAATCCTCAACAACTTATTGCTCTTGAAATTATTGCTTGCTTGCATTATGGATAATCCCATAAGTCTCGTAATCTTATTGGCATCCTTTTTCATTATCATTTTGAGTCCGCTAATTCAATATGTTGCGGATGCTCGCAATCCTCGATCAGATCCTAGAATTCATCCTTTCGGCACAGACGCCATATTAAACATAAGCTGGTTCTCCACCAATCAAATTATCATTGATTGTACCCCTAAGTCTGTTTAACTAACCTATCCTTAATCAGAGTGTTTGCGTCTGATCCCTTGATTTGGAAATCATAATTCCTTTGCATTTGAGCTTTGAATTAGTCAGTTGTTTCTATAATATGTTCACCTTGCATTGTTTCTTCCTCTGGGTGTGTGCCGATGCTCACATCAGCTCCGTTATGGACCGTTAGATCCTTTGTTGAATTATCATCCGACAGTGTCCTTTGTGTACAAAACCTCGAGAAGTTCTTCCCTTGATACTTAATACCATTGGTAAACCCTATTCTCTTATTTGGCCAATCATGCTCTACTTTCGAGCTAGTGATATTTACTCTTGAAGCTTGTTGTATATGTTTCTAAGATGCCCCGGTGGGTTGAACCTATACCTTCCCTAAAACCATATGAACCCAAAAGTTACAATTCATACCCTTCTGGTGTTTACCAAATAATTCTCTACCCTACAACTTCTTCGGAGATGAGAAGTGAATGAAAGGTTAGGCATTGAAAAAGTGGGAGTTGGCCTTGAACTTTGTGTTCATGCCCATGGACACGATGTAGATCTTATCATGGAAGCTTCTCTTAAATTAATTATTCCCTTGGTATAAGTTCATCTTATATCTAAGATCTAGTCTTTTGCAATCATGGTTTCTTCGACCATATTGTTCTTCTTTGATCCCATTTCTCAGACAAATTAAAGTACTTGTCTTTTGTAGATCAATACACCTGTCCAACCTTTATTATGTCCTACTTTCGAGTATTACCCTCTCGTATCTTGATGATATATCATAGAACCATGTTTCTTATTACGAGTCTTCTCCAAGTATTACATTCTCACTGATTTCGATTTTTCCTGGGTTCTGAGTCATTAGACACTCAAGGACACTGATAAGTGAATCGAGTCCGCACCGCAATTAAACAACTCTTAGTAATCTTCTTACTTATGAGTTTTTATCCAATCATGTCATTCCTAGCCTGATTGGCTATATCATTATCATCCTGATTTTAATATGCTACCTAGTCCTTCTTCCGGAGCACAATTTCCGACGATGAGCTAATATTACGTCGATCTTCCTCGTCATATCGTTTCGCCTTTAACATCAAGCTTGATTCCGAGTTTGTGTCGTATCTGTGGATCCAACAATCTTCCGCTACATCAATCATTTTTGCCTGATGCAGTCGCTGTCCGATTGCTTCTTCGTGGGGCCTCTCGACAAAAATTTCCGTGATCGTCATCAACATTTCGACTCCTTCCAAGATATCAAATGAATTCATGATGATAACCTCCATCCTCGTCCCTTGGTAATTTTAGTTACCATCGACAACATCCTTACTTTCCTTTCATCACAAACTTGTTCATGTTATGCATGCAACTTGCTATCCAGCTTGTATTTTGTTCTACCTTGAAGTATTACTGTCTTTTATCTAGAGAATGTTGCAAGAATTTTCTTAAAGATTCTTGTTATAGTGATGCTTCTCGCCATCACCCTTATTTTCTTGGTCCCTGTGTTGATTCTACCTGGAATACCAATAAATGAACTTTGTCATGAGACTTCAGTATTTCTAGCAACCCTATTGCTTTAGGGTTAATGGACAATAATTCCAATTTAGTGAGCTAGTTGTTGAATCGCCATTCTAGCATTAGTCATGCAACCTAGCCCATATTATGGGTGCACCTTTCAACGAATGTTTAATTATAGATGTTTTCCTCGAACAGACGACATTATACAATTTGGTCCGATCATTGCTATCACCTTGTTCACATGATTGTGGAAATCCATCTTTTAGAAATCTTGATGAATTGTCGCTGAGTCCATCAGCCACCTCCTCATCCTCTCCTTGGTTTAATAATGAACTCTTGTTTTGGAACTTGCTTCCATAGTTCATTTCCCGAGAATCATACAAGGTCATCTCATCAATTTGTGTTGCACCTTTCTTCTCACGCATCCTGAGTATGAGGTATCCTGACACCATCCAGATCTAAATCTCGGTCAGATATGATGGTTGGAACTTATTTCCAAGAGTTATAACATTGGTCTTTATATGACCCAGTAAGGTGATGTAACATTTAGCACACATGGCCGGAGGACCTATTGTTATAGTTTCCTTTTTTAGCAAGGTTAGACATTCTTCCATGAGGAAATTGTAAGACTTATTCTGTGAGTTGTTCCTGATGCATCCTTTGTGTATCCAAAGTCTGACCTTTGCTTGAAGACCATGTAAATGCTATCTGGAAGCATGTCTGAGGTACTCTGATTTTCAATAAGAACATTTGAAGCACAATGCGAAATTTTCTTTATCAATTATCCAAACAGCGTTGTATAGGTAATTAATGTCATGAAATTTCCATCCCCTTACCTAAAGGGTTCTCTACTTTATATCCCATCATGGATATCATGCTTTGCTTGTCCTTAGGAAGGGTATACCCCTGAAATATATGTTTAAACACATTTTCCTTTCCATTTTTTGTTTAACCTTTCTTGTAATCTAACTTAACTGAGTAGTGATAATTCCCTATTTATGTAAGCACCTCGGTGTGCAACTCTGTTAGTAAGACCCTGTTACTACTGTTGATGACATTCCGGTAACCACCAATGGACGAGAACTTTGCCTATTGGTCTGCCTCGTTTCAACAAGCAGGAAAGTGGTTCTCTTTGTCCCTCGCCCTTGGTATAAGCGTTGTTGACAAACATAACTAACATGCTATCCTTTGACATGCATTGCTATCATAATCGTGCAAGATGTCATCACTCTTTGTACTTTTAACTCACACGGTGGGCCCATAACCCATAGTTCCACAGGATTGGAACCTGACTCTCCTATACACCCCCAATTTCCAAAGTTATCCCTCGCACGTGGCCTCGTATCTAATTCATGAGCCACCTTCCTAATGATCTGTTCTGGTATCAGACTCAATACTTATTCTCGTAACTTTGGACCCCTTTCACACTTGCTTCAGACATCGAACAATTGTCTATCCGTGTGAAACTTCTTATTGCACCTTCTTACTTTGCTCTCGGTGACTTTCTTGAATTTCAACTCGAGAGATGCCTCTATGCCTCCTTCACTGAGATAGCCCCCAGGTACCTAACATGTGTTGAGCTTCGTCCTCCGAGTCCCTCCCCCCTTATCTTTTTCGTAAGTACAATAGAGATCCTGAAGAATGGATGTTGGCTTCATCATGATGACTCGAAGCAGAGAAATGAAGTCATCAACGTAATGGATCGACCTCTTCGACAAGAGTAACCATACCAACAAGACTCGTTAGAATTTCATAACCAAATCCATTCCCCCTTACTCCCCCTCTTAAATCTCGGGACTAGATTTCTTATAGTGGAGGACAATTGTCACGTCCGGATAATTAAGCTATAGTAACCCATGCTAATGGTGCCATGTCATCACAATTAGCTAAGCCAAATTTCCACTTGATAAAAGTCAAAGCCATTTTCAAATTTAAAATAAGGTCAAAATAATTTTTCTTGAAACAGTGAAACAAAATTGTTTTTGTTCTTCAATAAATTCCCCGAGTATTTTCGATATATAAAACCAAACCCATTTGGATTATAAAGTTGACTAGCATTTTTTTAAAGTGGATCAGTAGCATTTAAGTCGGCCATTTAAATTCAAATGTAAATTTAAATAATTGCAAATGCCCTTAAACTTTTGTGCAACCTTAGAATATTGCATGGCATTATTTCTTGCAAAGTTCCACAGTTTGCAAAAAAAGATTTGATAGCAAAACAAATGCAAACAGTGGCTAAAATAGAAAATAGAAATGAATAAAAACTAAACTACTATATGCACTCACGGTCTACTAGCTACAGGAACCAGCCCAGCCCAACTTGGGCCATTCCCAACCTCGCTATAGGAGGCAAGGTATCGTGGTGGCCATCCACCAGCATGGCTGCACCTTGCCATGCGTGTTGACCATCCAGCGCACCCCGGTGCCCTACAAAACACTGCCGCACCCCTCGGCTGAACCCCTAGCTCGTAATTCTATCTCCCCCTTTCCCTGTTCGATCTAGAACTCTGTCGCGGGATATCCACGGCCACCTATGGGGCCGGATGGCCCCTTGCTGGTTTTGCGGGGGACGTCACATTGCACAAAGAGCAGACCAACGCATGGCAGCGTGGCAGATAGCACACAAGTAATTTACCCAGGTTCGGGCGGCCACGAGGCATAAGACCCTACTCCTGCTTTGGTGGATTGATGGTGGAAATGAACATGGTGGTGTGTGGTACACTTGCCCGACAGGATCTGCCTATGGACTACGGTGACCACCAGCGTATGGTGGCTTGGGTTTTGTCAAGTTTCAAAACCTCTAACCCCCTCCTACGATTACCATGGGCCTCCTTTTACAGATTAAGGGGTCACCACAGAGGCAAAACGGTCATTACCCATTGATATGATAGCAAATAGTGCTATCATACCTAACTCTGCGGGCTGGCAGTGTGCATTGAATGCATCACTCAATGTCACATCACTAGCTGCCCGGCAAGGCCTGCCGGGCTTATCTTGCCAGCTTCGCTCCTATTCTCTTGACACGTCGCTGGACGGTGTCACCTGTGGGTTTCTTTTGTAGGAGATGTCTGCCATGTGGCGAATGCTGCCACTTAATCACCTTGTGGCTTGACACCACACTGATTGACAACGTGGGTCGTTCTTGCGTGGCGAATGCTGCCACTTAATCACCTTGTGGCTTGACACCACACTGATTGACAACGTGGGTCGTTCTTGCGTGGTTGGCGGGGTGGTTCAGGCCTCGCAAGCCCTGGCAGGTGCTACCGGGGAGTCTTGGCTGCTTGCTTCTGGTGGTGGCCTGGCCCCTTGCCGGGCTCGCCTGCTCGGCGAGGAAGGCCCTTCTCTTGCCGATATCCTATTGCTTTGGCTCAATCTTGATCCCTCTGAGCTACATGTTGGTTCTTCAAGTCTCTTGGTTCTTCAATCTGAGACTTAAGTGATACATCCATTTTGCATCATGCTTTTATATCAATATTTATTGCATTATGGGTTGTTATTACACATTATGTCACAATACTTATGCATATTCTCTCTTATTTTACAAGGTTTACATAAAGAGGGAGAATGCCGGCAGTTGGGATTCTGGCTGGAAAAGGAGCAAATATTAGAGACCTATTCTGCACAGCTCCAAAAGTCCTGAAACTTCATGGATGATGTTTTCCAAATATATAAAAACATCGAGCGCAAGAACTTCACCAGGGGGGCCACACCCTGCCCACGAGGGTGGGTGGCGCGCCCTACCCCCCTGGGCGCACCCCCCTACATCGTGGGCCCCGTGGTGGCCCTCTGGTGACCATCTTCTGCTATGTGGACTCTTTCGATGGGAAAAAAATCAGAAGCCATCTTCTCGGACGAAACTCCGCCGCCACGAGGCGGAACCTTGGCGGAACCAATCTAGGGTTCTAGCGGGGCTGTTCTGCCGAGGAATCTTCCCTCCCGGAGGGGGAAATCATCGCCATCGTCATCACCAACGCTCCTCTCATCGAGAGAGGGCAATCTCCATCAACATCTTCATCAGCACCATCTCATCTCAAAACCCTAGTTCATCTCTTGTATCCAATTCTTGTCTCCAAGTCCGGGATTGGTGCTAGTAGGTTGCTAGTAGTGTTAATTACTCCTTGTAGTTGATGCTAATTGGTTTAATTGGTGGAAGATCATATGTTCAGATCCTATATGCACATTAATACCCCTATGATTATGAACATGTTTATGCTTTGTTCGTAGTTACTTTTGTTCCTGAGGACATGGGAGAAGTCTTGCTATTAGTAGTCATGTGAATTTGGTATTCGTTCGATATTTTGATGAGATGTATGTTGTCTCTCCTCTAGTGGTGTTATGTGAACGTCGACTACATGACACTTCACCATTGTTTGGGCCTAGAGGAAGGCATTGGGAAGTAATAAGTAGATGATGTGTTGCTAGAGTGGCAGAAGCTTAAACCCTAGTTTATGCGTTGCTTCGTAAGGGGCTGATTTGGATCCATATGTTTCATGCTATGGTTAGGTTTACCTTAATACTTTTATTGTATTTGCGGATGCTTGCAATAGAGGTTAATCATAAGTGGGATGCTTGTCCAAGTAAGGGCAGCACCCAAGCACCAGTCCACCCACATACCAAATTATCAAAGTACCGAACGCGAATCATATGAACATGATGAAAACTAGCTTGATGATATTCCCCTGTGTCCTCGGGAGCGCTTTACATCATATAAGAGTTTGTCCAGGCTTGTCCTTTGCTACAAAAAGGATTGGGCCACCTTGCTGCACCTTAGTTACTTTTGTTACTTGTTGCTTGTTACAAATTATCCTATCACAAAACTATCTGTTACCACTTATTTCAGTACTTGTAGAGAATACCTTGCTGGAAACCGCTTATCATTTCCTTCTGCTCCTCATTGGGTTTGACACTCTTACTTATCGAAAGGACTACGATAGATCCCCTATACTTGTGGGTCATCAAGACTCTTTTCTGGCGCCGTTGCCGGGGAGTGAAGCGCCTTTGGTAAGGAAAAATTTATATAGTGTGCTGAAATTTACTGTCACTTGTTACTATGGAAAGTAATCCTCTGAGGGGCTTGTTCGGGGTATCTTCACCCCGACCAGTAGAGCAAAGAGTTGCTCCTCAACCTACTGAACCTACTAAAAATGAAAATGCTTGCTTTGAAATTTCTTTGGGTATGGTAGAAAAACTGCTAGCTAATCCTTTTTTAGGAGATGGAACAAAACATCCTGATGAGCATCTAATATATGTGGAAGAAGTTTGTGGATTATTTAAGCTTGCAGGTGTACCCGGAGATGTTGTTAAGAACAAGGTCTTCCCTTTATCTTTGAGGGGAGACGCATCGACATGGTATAGGCTATGTGATTATATGGAGTCTTGGAACTACAAACGATTGAAATTGGAATTTCATCAAAAGTTTAATCCTATGCATCTTGTTCATCGTGATCGCAATTATATATATAATTTTTGGCCTCGCGAAGGAGAAAGCATCGCTCAAGCTTGGGGGAGTCTTAAATCAATGTTATATTCATGCCCCAATCATGAGCTCTCAAGAGAAATGATTATTCAAAAGTTTTATGCTCGGCTTTCTGGTAACAACCGCACCATGCTTGATACTTCTTGTGCTGGCTCTTTTATGATGAAGACTATTGAATTCAAATGGGATTTATTGGAAAGAATTAAACGCAACTCCAAAGATTGGGACCTCAACAATGGTAAGGAGTCAGGTATAACACCTAGTTTTGATTGTGTTAAATCTTTTATGGATATCGATATTTTTCGTAAATTTAGCACTAAATATGGACTTGACTCTGAGATAGCAGCTTCTTTCTGTGAATCTTTTGCTTCTTATGTTGATCTCCCCAAGGAGAAGTGGTTTAAATATCATCCTCCCATAGAAGTAAAAGTAGCTGCACCTATTAAAGTTGAAGAAAAGACTATTACTTATAATGATCCTATTGTTCCTACTTCTTATGTTGAGAAACCACCTTTCCCTGTTAGGATAAAGGATCATGCTAAAGCTTCAACTGTGGTTCGTAAAAGCAATATTAAAACATATACACCTCCTGAGCAAGTTAAAGTTGAACCTAATATTGCTATTGTTAAAGATCTCTTGTCTGATAATATAGATGGGCATGTTATATATTTCTATAATGAAACTGCTAGAATTGCTAAACCCCGTGATACAGATAAACCTAGACCTGTGATCGGCATGCATGTTATTTCTGTTAAAATAGGAGATCATTGTTATCATGGCTTGTGTGATATGGGTGCTAGTGCTAGTGCAATACCTTATTCTTTATACCAAGAAATTATCCATGACATTGCACCTGCTGAGATGGAAGATATTGATGTCACAATTAAACTTGCTAATAGATATACTATTTCACCAATGGGAATTGTTAGAGATGTTGAAGTCTTGTATGGGAAAACTAAATATCCTGCTCATTTTCTTGTTCTTGGTTCCCCACAAGATAGTTTTTTTCCCATTATATTTGGTAGACCCTTCTTGAATACTGTTAATGCTACCATAGATTGCAAAAGGGATGTTGTTACTGTCGGTTTAGATGATATGACTCATGAATTTAATTTTTCTAAATTTAGTAGATAACACCGTGAAGAATAACTACCTAGTAAGGATGAAATTATTGGTCTTGCTTCTATTGACATACCTCCTAGTGATCCTTTAGAACAATATTTGCTAGACCATGAAAATGATATGTTTATGAATGAAAGAAGGGAATTAGATGAAGTATTCTTTAAACAGAACCTATTCTGAAAAACAATTTACCTGTTGAAATCCTAGGGGATCCTCCTCCACCCAAGGGTGATCCCGTGTTTGAGCTTAAACCATTACCTGATACTCTTAAATATGCTTATCTTGATGAGAAAAAGATATACCCTCTTATTATTAGTGCTAACCTTTCAGAACATGAAGAAGAGAGATTATTAAAAACTCTGAAGAAGCACCGTGCTGCTATTGGGTATACTATTGATGATCTTAAGGGCATTAGTCCCACTCTATGTCAACATAAAATTAATTTGGAAGAAGATGCTAAAACAGTTCGTGATCATCAACGCCGACTGAATCCTAAAATGAAAGAAGTGGTAAGAAAGGAGATACTAAAGCTCCTTGAGGCAGGTATAATTTATCCCGTTGCTGATAGTAAGTGGGTAAGTCCTGTCCATTGTGTCCCTAAGAAGGGAGGTATTACTGTTGTTCCTAATGATAAAGATGAATTGATTCCTCAAAGAATCATTACTGGTTATAGGATGGTAATTGATTTCCGCAAATTAAATAAGTCTGCTAAAAAGGATCATTACCCCTTACCTTTTATCGATCAAATGCTAGAAATATTATCCAAACATACACATTTTTGTTTTCTAGATGGTTATTCTGGTTTCTCCAAAATACCTGTGTCAGCCAAAGATCAATCAAAGACTACTTTTACATGCCCTTTTGGTACTTTTGCTTATAGACGTATGCCTTTTGGTTTATGTAATGCACCTGCTACCTTTGAAAGATGCATGATGGCTATATTCTCTGACTTTTGTGAAAAGATTTGTGAGGTTTTCATGGACGACTTTTCCGTCTATGGATCTTCTTTTGATGATTGATTGAGCAACCTTGATCGAGTTTTGCAGAGATGTGAAGAAACTAATCTTGTCTTGAATTGGGAAAAGTGCCACTTTATGGTTAATGAAGGTATTGTCTTGGGTCATAAAGTTTCTGAAAGAGGTATTGAAGTTGATAAAGCCAAGGTTGATGCTATTGAAAAGATTCCATGTCCCAAGGACATCAAAGGTATAAGAAGTTTCCTTGGTCATGTCGGTTTTTATAGGATGTTCATTAAGGACTTCTCAAAAATCTCTCAGCCTCTGACTAATTTATTACAAAAAGATATACCATTTGTCATTGATAATGATTGTGTAGAAGCATTTGAAATACTTAAGAAAGCATTGATCTCTGCACCTATTGTTTAGCCACCTGATTGGAATTTACCCTTTGAAATTATGTGCAATGCTAGTGATTATGCTATAGGTGCTATTCTAGGAAAAAGAGTTGATAAGAAACTAAATGTTATTCAATATGCTTGTAAAACTCTAGACAATGCTCAAAGAAATTATGCTACTACTGAAAAAGAATTCTTAGCAGTTGTATTTGCCTGTGATAAGTTCAGACCTTATATTGTTGATTCTAAAGTAACTATTCACACTGATCATGCTGCTATGAAATATCTTATGGAAAAGAAAGATGCTAAACCTAGACTTATTAGATGGGTTCTCTTGCTACAAGAATTTGATTTACATATTGTTGATAGAAAAGGAGCTGAGAACCCCGTTGCAGACAACTTGTCTAGGTTAGAAAATGTGCTTGATGACCCACTACCTATTGATGATAGCTTTCCTGATGAGCAATTAAATGTCATTAATACTTCTCATACTGCTCCATGGTATGCTGACTATGCTAATTACATTGTTGCTAAGTTTATACCACCTAGTTTCACATACCAGCAAAAGAAAAAGTTTTTCTATGATTTGAGGCATTACTTTTGGGATGACCAACATCTTTATAAAGAAGGAGTAGATGGTGTTATTAGACGTTGTGTACCTGAGCATGAACAGGAATAGATCCGATGCAAGTGTCACTCCGAAACATATGGAGGACATCATGCTGGAGATAGAATTGCACATAAGGTACTGCAATCTGGTTTTTATTGGCCTAATCTCTTCAAGGATGCCCGTAAGTTTGTCTTATCTTGTGACGAATGTCAAAGAATTGCTAATATTAGTAGACGTCAACAAATGCCTATGAACTATTCACTTGTTATTGAACCATTTGATGTTTGGGGCTATGACTATATGGGACCTTTTCCTTCCTCTAATGGTTATACACATATTTTAGTTGATGTTGATTACGTTACTAAGTGGGTAGAAGCTATTCCAACTAATAGTGCTGATCATAACACTTCTATTAAAATGCTTAAAGAAGTTATTTTTCCAACGTTTGGAGTCCCTAGATATTTAATGACTAATGGTGGCTCACATTTTATTCATGGTGCTTTCCGTAAAATGCTTGCTAAATATGATGTTACTCATAGAATTGCATCTCCTTATCACCCTTAGTCTAGTGGTCAAGTAGAATTGAGTAATAGAGAACTCAAATTAATTTTGCAAAAGACTGTTAATAGGTCCAGAAAGAATTGGTCCAAGAAACTTGATGATGCATTATGGGCCTATAGAACTGCATATAAAAATCCTATGGGTATGTCTCCGTACAAAATGGTCTATGGAAAAGCATGTCACTTACCTATCAAACTAGAACACAAGGCTTATTGGGCTATTAAAGAACTTAATTATGATTTCAAACTTGCCGGTGAGAAGAGGTTATTTGATATTAGCTCACTTGATGAACGGAGAACCCAAGCCTACGAAAATGCCAAGTTGTTTAAAGAAAAAGTTAAAAGATGGCATGACAAAAGAATACAAAAGCGTGAGTTTAACGTAGGTGATTATGTATTGCTATACAACTCTTGTTTAAGATTTTTTGTAGGAAAACTTCTCTTTAAGTGGGAAGGTCCTTATGTTATCGAGGAGGTCTACCGTTCCGGTGCCATAAAAATCAACAACTTCGAAGGCACAAATCCAAAGGTGGTGAACTGTCAAAGAATCAAACACTATATCTCAAGTAATCCCATAAATGTTGAAACCAATGTTATTGAAACCCTAACCCCGGAAGAATACATAAAGGACACTTTCCGGAACGTTTTAGACTCTGAAAAGGAATAGGTATGTGGTACAGTAAGTAAACCGACTCCAAAACAGTTTTTAAGGCAATATTTCTCCGTTTTGGAATATTTAGAAAAATAGAAAAATAAGCAGCAGTCCGGAAAGGACACGAGGGTGGAGGGCGTGCCCCCCTACCTCGTGGGCACCTCGTGTGCTCTCCGGACTCTGTTTGCTTACATGACACGTATTTTGGTCGGTAAAAATTCATTATATAACCTCCCGGGGGTTTTGATTCCCGTATCACGCAAATATCTCTTGTCTTTGTTTTGAGCTGTCCTGCTACAGACAGAGCAGCATGTCGTCCCAGGATTCGGAAGGAGAAAGCTACGTGGTTGATTACCTTGCAGATCCTAAGGTTTATGGGGATGTGGAGCATTGCTGTTGGACTACGGAAGAAGAAGAGGACTATGAACCCAAGGGAAAGGAGGAGACGAGCTCAGATGAAGATGAAGTCCCACTACCTCAGCCTGGGGACATGCATGTGGAGTTCAAAAAGTCAGGCCTCCTGGATAGGGTAAAGAAACCTAAGATCGAGTTTATCCCTTTTCGCCTCTTGCAGGAGAACAAACAGGAACTATGCAAAAAGATACTGAGGTTGGAGCAGGAGATCGAGGACCTAAGGGACCAAAATTCTGTCCTCAAGCGCAAATTTAGGAAGAAGCATGTGCCATCAACAAAATCACTACCGTCTCCTCCAACAAAGAAGAATTGAGTATCTGGTATGGGCACTCCACTTGGCAACTGCCAAGCTTGGGGGAGTGCCCCGGTATCGTATCACCATCACTTTTATCTTTACCATTTTTCTTAGTTTGATCCTTTTGGTAATATCTTTATCTAGTAGAATAAAAAGTTCTTAGTATGATCTAGTCGTGAGTTTTGCTTTATTATCCTTCTATGTAATCGAGTCTGTGAGCTATATAATAAAGATTAGTGTTGAGTCAAGGGCTTGATTATTTTGCCATGATCCTCAGTGAATAAAAGAAAAGGGAAAGAAATAAAAAGAAACAAAGAGATCATGTGACTCTTATGGAGAGTAATGAGCTCACATAGAAAGAGTATGATGAATAAAAGTTATTGAGGGTTGACAAACATAGTCTTGGTCATCGTTGCAATTAATAGGAAGTAATAAAGAAAGAGAGGTCTTCACATATAAATATACTATCTTGGACATCTTTTATGATTGTGAGCACTCATTAAAATATGACATGCTAAAGAGTTGATATTGGACAAGGAAGACAACGTAATGGGTTATGTTTTCTTACATCTGAGATAAATTATATTGTCTTGGATCCTCCAACATGTTGAGCTTGTCTTTCTCCCTCATGCTAGCCAAATTCATTGCACCAAGTAGAAATACTACTTGTGCTACCAAATACCCTTAAACCAGTTTTGCCATGAGAGTCCAGCATACCCACCTATGGATTGAGTAAGATCCATCGAGTAAGTTGTCATCGGTGCAAGCAATAAAAATTGCTCTCTAAATATGTATGATTGATTGGTGTGGAAGAAATAAGCTTTATACGATCGTGTGATATGGAAGTAATAAAAGCAACAGACTGCATAATAAAGGTCCATATCACAAGTGGCAATATAAAGTGACGTTCTTTCGCATTAGGATTTTGTGCATCCAACCATAAAAGCGCATGACAACCTCTGCTTCCCTCTGCGAAGGGTCTATCCTTTACTTTTATCTCCTACATTGCATAAGAGTCATGGTGATCTTCACCCTTCCTTTTTACATTTTATCCTTTGGCAAGCACAATATGTTGGAAAGTTCCTGGTATATATGGCTAATTGGATGTGTATTTTCATGAACTATTACTGTTGACATTACCCTTGAGGTAAAACGTTGGGAGGCAAAAACTATAAGCCCATATCTTTCTCTATGTCCGATTAAAACTACATACCCATAAGTATGGCGTGAGTGTCAGCAATTGTGAAAGATTATATGATAGTTGAGTATGTGGACTTGCTGAAAAGCTCTTATACATTTACTCTTTCCTATGTTATGATAAATTGCAATTGCTTCAATGACTGAGATTATAGTTTGTTAGTTCTCAATGAAGTTTACGATTCATACTTGATATTGTGATTGAATTATTACTCTAGCATTAGATATCATATGACAAGAATTATATAAGTTGCTGCTCTAAGAATGATCATGATGCCCTCATGTCCGTATCTAATTTTTATCGACACCTTCATCTCTAAACATGTGGACATATTTTTTGATTTCGGCTTTTCGCTTGAGGACAAGCGAGGTCTAAGCTTGGGGGAGTTGATATGTCCATTTTGCATCATGCTTTTATATCAATATTTATTGCATTATGAGCTGTTATTACACATTATGTCACAATACTTATGCCTATTCTCTCTTATTTTACAAGGTTTACATAAAGAGGGAGAATGTCGGCAGCTTGTATTCTGGCTGGAAAAGGAGCAAATATTAGAGACCTATTCGGCACAGCTCCAAAAGTCCTGAAACTTCATGGATGATGTTTCCCAAATATATAAAAAACATTGAGCGCAAGAACTTCACCAGGGGGGGCACACCCTGCCCACGAGGGTGGGGGGCGCGCCCTACCCCCTGGGCGCGCCCCCCTACCTCATGGGCCCCCTGGTGGCCCTCTGGTGACCATCTTCTGCTATGTGGACTCTTTCGATGGGAAAAAAATCAGAAGCCATCTTCTCGGACGAAACTCCGCCGCCACGAGGCGGAACCTTGGCGGAACCAATCTAGGGTTCTGGCGGGGTTGTTCTGCCGGGGAAACTTCCCTCCCAGATGGGGAAATCATCGCCATCGTCATCACCAACGCTCCTCTCATCGGGAGAGGGCAATCTCCATCAACATCTTCATCAGCACAATCTCATCTCAAAACCCTAGTTCATCTCTTGTATCCAATTCTTGTCTCCAAGTCCGGGATTGGTGCTAGTAGGTTGCTAGTAGTGTTAATTACTCCTTGTAGTTGATGCTAGTTGGTTTAATTGGTGGAAGATCATATGTTCAGATCCTATATGCACATTAATACCCCTCCTATTATGAACATGTTTATGCTTTGTGAGTAGTTACTTTTGTTCCTGAGGACATGGGAGAAGTCTTGCTATTAGTAGTCATGTGAATTTGTTATTCGTTCGATATTTTGATGAGATGTATGTTGTCTCTCCTCTAGTGGTGTTATGTGAACATCGACTACATGACACTTCACCATTGTTTGGGACTAGAGGAATGCATTGGGAAGTAATAAGTAGATGATGTGTTGCTAGAGTGACAGAAGCTTAAACCCTAGTTTATGTGTTGCTTCGTAAGGGGCTGATTTGGATCCATATGTTTCATGCTATGGTTAGGTTTACCTTAATACTTTTGTTGTATTTGCGGATGCTTGCAATACAGGTTAATCATAAGTGGGATGCTTGTCCAAGTAAGGGCAGCACCCAAGCACCGGTCCACCCACATACCAAATTATCAAAGTACCGAACATGAATCCTATGAACGTGATGAAAACTAGCTTGACGATATTCCCATGTGTCCTCGGGAGTGCTTTACAGCATATAAGAGTTTGTCCAGGCTTGTCCTTTGCTACAAAAAGTATTGGGCCACCTTGTTGCACCTTAGTTACTTTTGTTACTTGTTGCTCGTTACAAATTATCCTATCACAAAACTATCTGTTACCACTTATTTCAGTACTTGCAGAGAATACCTTGCTGGAAACCGCTTATCATTTCCTTCTGCTCCTCGTTGGGTTCGACACTCTTACTTATCGAAAGGACTACGATAGATCCCCTATACTTGTGGGTCATCATTAAGCTAGTGCTCCAATCTTGATCTTGTGCCTGTGCACTATTGGGTAACATACCTGAAGTCTATTGCACTGACAGAAGCCCCCGGGCCTTCCGCGATCGCGCTGCGGAGCGTCGGCGGGGTAGGGCCTAATAAGTGCAGAGGCAGGGCTGCTGAAGGGGTTGGCCCCTTTGATGTTTTCCATTGCTGCTTCATTAGTTTTGATCTTGGGGGCGGTTTCTGATTTTCCCGCGCGTGGTGTGAAGCCAGCAGTGGTGGGGACGCATCAGTGATGGCCCGTGAATGACTTTAACGCACGGGGTAGAAACCGCCAAATTACTCTTCCCACAGCGTGCTCTTATCCTCAGCCATGCATGCTGCATGCATAGCGCGGGGTAGGTAATGGAGGTGCGTGGTGCGGAAGAGCATCTTGAAGTGGGTCCATCCGTCTTGAACTGGCGGAGGAAGGCGGCGATTGCCTGTCGATGGAGCAGCTTCCCTTCCCCGCCTGGCCTATAAAAGGAGGGGCTAAGGAGGGCGAAGTCGTCCGCCCCTGCATCCCTATCTAACTTCTTTCCTGGTTCTCTGCTTCTTCTGGTAATGCTGAAGGGAAGGGCCCGGGGCCAGCCCCCGGGCTTCTGTCAGGGCAATTGCTGCCTCATGTAGGTGCTGACGCTTGGGGAGTGAGTCTGGTCCTTGGTGTGATGAACCTCTTGGTCTCTTTGAAGCTCGTCCGGGAGGAGGAGCTGGAGATCATTGGTAATCCCAATGGTGCCCCTCCTAGAGGCCTTGGGGCCGTTGACGACGGGAGGTTTGCCTTCCTGCCCGCCAAGGTAGGGTGTGGCACGCCTCGAGCTTCCTGGCTATCCTGGGTGCTTGTTGTTTCTCCGCTGGAGGCGTTGGACCAGAGTCTTGGCGCCTCCAGGGAGCAGTAGTGGTGACGACAAAGCGAGGGAAAACGGAGAAGGCGGGTGGCAGGGGATCAGGTTGGAGTATGATGGCGTGGATGCCTTCGCCTTTGCCTCCGACCGTCAACCTGCCGCCTCGTCTTTCCGCTCTTCCCATCCCTCCCCGGGATCGTCATCTTCACCCTCTTTGGGTGATAGCCAGGGAGGGACATTCTCTTGGCGTCTTCTCCTCGCCTCCAGCAGTCTTCCGGCTGAGCTTGGATGGATGACTCCACTGGCGCTCAAGCCGGGGCTTCTTGCTGGCCCCGGAGGTGGCGACCAGAAGGGGCTGTCCTGTCCCCCGCGCTCCTCCTTTGCAGCCTTGCCACTCCTGGTCTTATCAGGCCGTGCCCGATGGGCCCTGATGAACCGGGGTGGGCTCCTGCTTGAGTGCTCCTTTTCTCGTCTCTTCCTCCTTCCGCCGCAGTGCCTGAAGGAGGGAAAACGAAAAGAGGGGATCACGGGGCACTTATCTTTTTTTCAAATAATGTAATATCTCAAGTCCATCTTTGTATTCTATAATGCTTGTCCTTGTAACTGCATATGAATAAAAAGATGAATCTGGTCGGGAACTCATACATGTGTATGTCCATGCACAGACAAAGTGCCTCTTTAATAGAATAAATGAGTTTTCGCCAGCAGGATATCCTGTCGGCACCCTCTTTGTCTGCCGGAGAACCATCTGCCAGGGAACAAACAGAGGGTCCAGCCCCCCGCTAACCCCTTCTTCCCAAAGGCCACTATGACCACCCTGACTAAAGCAGCATTCGAGTCACGGATGGGAGCACCTAAGTTTCAAAGAGGGGGCGAGGTTTTCTTATGCAAAGTTGTAGCTTTACAGAATACTAATAGACAAGAGGTGAACTTATTTGTTTGGCTTGCCGGGGATCGCCATGCCATGCAATCTTCTCTTCCTTTGCCGAAGCAAGGTTCACGGCAAGAACCTGCAACTCCATGTAGATGAGAATGAATGCATGATGCAATCCTATCTATATGCATATGCAAATGCTCATGAGGTGCTTATGCAGTGATCTGGGTGTGCTTGTGCATGCATGCAATCTTAGTTGGGCCCCCCTATAACGCTTCTTTATTTTCTCTTGCACGGGGTCATCGCCCCGGCTTGTACAAGGGGTTACATGCAACTTCGGCAATGCCATGTACAATGGGTGGCTGCCAGGCAGGGACCGAAAGCCTCTGCGCCTTACAGGTAGAACATATGGAGATGCTCCATGTTCCATGAGTTTTGCAACAATGTGCCATCTCTGGTCTCGAGACGGACTGTGCCGGGTCTGGAGACTCGTACTACATGGTAAGGGTCTTCCCACTTCGTTGATAACTTGTGTGTACCCTTGGCGTACTGAACGCGCCTAAGGACAAGGTCACCTTCCTCAAGACACCAGGCATGAACCCTGCTGTCACACCCTAGCTAGTCATGCATTAGAGTGTTGCATCATGTTTACTCTTTCATCAGAAACTTGAAATGGGGATGACAGAACCCCCAGTCCCCTCTGAAACCAACTAGGGTTACTAAAATAATTTTTCAATGAACCTGAAATGCCCTTCTAAAATGCCCATCATTTTTGCCTTGGTTCAGAACCCCTGCCAAAAGTGGTGCACATTTTCCTAGGCCATCCTAGGGTTTTTGAATTAAATCATAAATATTTGAATTTGGGCATTTAAAATAATATAAAATATTTAAATGCTCAAATATCTCCAAACTAAAATGTTTCATGTTGGAAATAATCCAACTATGGGCCAGGAATAGTTTGGTGATTTTTGAAGTTGCCTAGGTATTTTATTAAATTCAATAAAGTTGCAGATATATTAAATAAAAAACAGAAACAGAAAAAAAAGGGGAAAACTTACCTGTCGCCCACCAGCCAGCCCACCTGGCCGGCCCAGCCCGGCCACCGCTCCAGCGAGCTGCTTGGCTTGCCAGGCAGGCATCCAAGGTGCTCGGCGGCGGCACCGCAGCTCGCCACGCAGCTGCTCGCCGCCTCGCCGCCTCCCTCGCCCAGCTAACGCCGTGAACCGGCCTCCCTCTCTCCCCCGAACCCCCCAGACACCCCCTCTCCTCTCCAGCTCCTCCCCCTCGCACGCCCCAGCCATGGCCGACGCCATCGCCGCCACCCCCTCGCCGTAGCCACGCCCTCCGTCCACCCCACGCCGTGCCACCGTGTCCAGGAGCTTCGCCGCCGTCCACTTCATCGAGCTAGCCGAGCCCCGTGTGCTCGAGCGGCCCGAGACCACCGCACCGACCTCGCCCGAGCTCGCCGTCGCCGGAGATCCCTTTCAACGCCGTCGCTGCCTCAGCTCGTCCCCGACCCCGCCGGTGGCCTCTACGGGAGCGCTGTGAGCCTAGCTACTCCTCCGACCCTCTCTCTCTCATTCCCGAGCCATGTAGCCACCGCACGAGGATCACACGCCCGCACCGTCGCGGACCTCGTCGCCGACGTGCTTCCGGCCACACTCCGGCCACAAGATGGTGTCCATCTTGCTCACCGAGTCCCACAGCACCTAGCTAGCCACTCCACGAGCCTCACCGACCCCTCTAGCGCCAAGTTCATCCTCGACCGAACCCCGGTGGCCGCCAAAGTCGTCGCCGGCGCCAGCTCCGGCCACCCCAACCCCAACGGACTCCGCCAAGAGCTGCGGTTTGTCCTCAGCTCCACTCCGGTGGTCTCCGCGGTCCATTTGGTGGCCGAAATGGCCAAAACCACTCCCGCCGCCGCGTCGGGCTCGCCGGCGGCTAAACGCCGGCAGCCGACTTTGACTTCGACCACGGGTGGGCCCTGGTTGACTCTCCTGAGTCAATGACAGGTGGGGCCCAGCCCTGCTAATTATACAGGATTAGTTTTAATTAAATCTTAATTAAAATAATCACCCTGACATGCGGGACCCACTGTCAGGTTTGACCCAGACCTGTTCCGTTGACCTGCTGACGTCACACTGACGTCAGGCTGACGCAGTAATTGATTTTCTGGATTTAAATTAAATCAGGAAATTCCAGAATATTATTTAAACTTCAAAAATTCATAACTTTTATTCTGTAACTCCAAATTGGACAAATTATATATGAAAAATGATCAGAAAAATCCAATCTATCCATCTGTACTATTTTCATGCATGATCAAACAAGTTAAATTGATGTTTTAAGCAGAACAAGGAAAAGCACTTTAAAAGACCATATTTGAATTTGAAATTTGAATCCTTGATTCAAACTTGTTCAAACCCCTCTGGTTTTAGTTGCATTAGCCCAACACACTCATATTGCCATGTTTCATGCATGCATCATATTGTTGCACATTGTTTGGTGATGCTTGTGTATCGATGTCCTTTGCGACAGGTTCTGCCCCCGAGGAGTACCGTGATTACCCTAACGAAGAACCATATCAGTGCATCGAACCATCAGGCAAGCAACCAACCATTTGATCATATCGATACAATCCCATGTTCTCGCTCCTGCTCTCTTTTACTGCATTAAGACAACGCGATTCAAACTGCTGTGTGCTACGGTAGTTAAACCCATTTCCTCTGCATGACCTGTCATTGCCACAGTAACTAGATGAAACCCACTAGCATGTGTAGGAGTTGATTGAGCCCTATGTATGTGTTGTTCCTACCTTGCTATGCCTGCTATGCTTAGAGTCGTGTCAGGTCTGGTCCATCTGGGTGATGGGCTAGAGTGAAATGATTATGTCGGTAATGAGAGTGGTGTGGTGAACACGATTTGGTAAAGGTATCGATGAGAGGCCATGTAGGAGTACATGGTGGGTTGTTTCATTGAAGCCGACCTTAAGCACTGAGATATGTATGTGTGATTTAAGAATCAGCTACTACCATGCATTGGGCCCGAAACCAATGGACCCTCTCGGCTTCTTATTCACCCTAGTTCTCCGTCCAGGAGTTGCAAGTAGTTTCTGGTGTTTGTAGCCTACTGGAGGCCGTGGACAGCGCTGACCGTAGGGGTGGGCTGTGATGCGGTAGGTACGTGGCACGGTGTACCGAATACCCGTTAGGTATCTCGGGAACCCTATTCACATCGTTCGGGGCCGTATGGGAAACCTCGGCCGGACTCCCTGCGGATGGAACCTGAATAGGCGATAAACCTGGACTGGAGGCTTAGGTGATTAGGTAGGTCGTGGCCGACACCCACGTTGGGCTTCCGCTTGAAGGTTGCCGAGTACATGTCGTGTAAGCGACGATAAGTGGTGAGAGCGTGTATGAAGAAGTACACCCCTGCAGGGTTAACATGATCTATTCGAATAGCCGCGTCCGCGGTAAAGGACTACTTGGTTGCCTATACAGTTCATAGACAAGTAAATGGATACTGTTAAAAGCCTCAAGATAAGTGTGACTGTATGACTTGTATGTAGGGTCGTGAGACCCGTACCTTTGTGTATGATATGTATGGCTCCCTGAGCCTTAAATAAAGTACTTGTGTCGTAGAGTCATGTTGTGATGCTTCGTTGTATTTGCACATATCGAGCATATTGGGTGTATGATTGAAATGCTTGGTATGTGTGGGATCTGACTATCTAGTTGTTTATCTTTAGTAGCCTCTCTTACCGGGAAATGTCTCCTAGTGTTACCGCTGAGCCATGGTAGCTTGCTACTGCTCTGGAACACTTAGGCTGGCCGGCATGTGTCCTTCTTCGTTCCTGTGTCTGTCCCTTCGGGGAAATGTCACGCTTTGAGTACCGGAGTCCTGTTAGCCCGCTACAGCCCGGTTTACCGGAGTCCTGCTAGCCCAGTGCTACAGCCCGGACCCACTTGCTGATGACCGACACGTTCGAAGCTGGGTCATGGATGCCTGTCCCTGTAAGTCCGTGCCACTTTGGGTTTACGACTAGTCATGTCAGCCCGGGCTCCTTATCATATGGATGCTAGCGACACTATCATATACGTGAGCCAAAAGGCGCAAACGGTCCCGGGAAAAGGTAAGACGACACCCATGGGGATACCGTGCGTGAGGCCGCAAAGTGATATGAGGTGTTACCGGCTAGATCGATGTGACATCGAGCCGGGGTCCTGACAGCGTTGGTATCAGAGCCGGACTGCCTGTAGGTTCTCCAAGCCAAACTGGTCGATGTTGAGTCTAGAAATTCTTTAGTTATATGTAGGGGAATTGTTTGTGGGTTGGAACGTAAGGCTCTTTTTACTCCTTATACCTTATGACTTTCTGATCTGAGTCAGTCCATTCTTCCACCGGGGGTTAAGGAATTAGGATCTATTTTCTCTATCAGGATCACATGTTACTAATCAGTAGTACCTTATAGGTTTGATGGATACAAGCCTAGTTCAGATCTACTACCACATTATGTTGTTAGAATGGTTTCAGAACTTTGAGGTGATGATGTTGAGTGTGTACGAAATCCTTTGTCAAATGTCTCAAATCCTTCTTGAGCATTTACAGCTGTTATGCTGCCGAAATTTTGCTAGAAATTCTAATGCCTTTGCATTATGATTGTGCTTTCAGATGGCCACTCGCGACCTCAATCAAGTGGTTCGCCTGACTCGATGTCTAGATGTACCCGGCCATACTGCTAAGTTGGTCAGGGTAATGACTGAGGCTGGATACCGCTGGTATCCCGAGTACACGGTCGAAGAGCAATTCCGAGATTTTAATCAAAGCCAGTATCTCTGCACTGTCAGGATATTTCCATCTTATCCTGGATCCACCGAGCCTCTTCACTGTTCCTATGGACTCGGGGTTACTATTGAGATGGCTGTGCAGGACGCCACCTACTCTATGATGACCATTATGCGAGTCAGATCTGGTTTATTTCGGGACTCTGATTTCCGGTATATGCCAGGATCACTTCCGGGAGCACAAGGGTATCTCCAGGCTATCTATGCTGACCCCACTCAGGAGGATTCACGGACTCGCACCACTGCTGAGATGCTCGAGGATAAGGACCGTGAAAATCGGGCCTTAAGGTTAGAGCTCTTCAATACCCGTGCTGACCACTGGGCCACGTTGACTCGGTTCGCACCGGCGGTGCAAGCTGGATATTCAGATATGCGCGATCTCTATCCTGTGAGATCTGCTCTGCCGGACGTGATGGTTTGGCGTGATGTAGGAGGCATCACCCCACCTCGCGGTCCCCGCAGGCCACCGTTTGCTGGTCCAAGGCCTCATCCTAGCCCCTATGGTCCACAAGCTCCGCGAGACCGTCTGTTTCCGGATGATCATGTTGAACTTCCAGGCTATGGAGGTGACTTCTACGAGGACTACTACGGATCGGTCTGAGTTAGTGGTAGTATCACTAGTTCGCACTAGCTGTGTCGTCTATCGTCCCGCGTGACTCGTGGGATATGACTTAGCTTGTACTCTTCCGGAGGTGTAGAAAAATAATGTATAGGAGCTTGGAATGCCTCCAATGAGATGTAATCCTTTTTCACCGTAATAGTACTTTGTTTGGTCTTGTACTAAACCCTGTATGGTGTGTATGATGATGGAATAAAAGAAGCAGTTTCTGTATCTACCATGGCATACGGATGATCATCTTGCATTCCGACTTATTCCTTACATTATGTATCCTATGTCGGAATTTTACCATCCTGACTAAATCATTGTCTTGGTTACCTAGGATGGTCAACACGCGCGCTAACCCTGCTTCCCAAGAGCAGGCCGAAGGCAGTGAAGCCAGGGATGCAAATCTGCCTCATCCCCCTTCACTAGCCGAGGTTATGATGGAAGCTGAGAGAAACAAGCGGGAGACCAACCGTTTGTTGGAGCGTATTGAACAGAATACAGCACACCATCAGAGGGCTAACGTGGTGTCACTGAGTGATTTTATCAAATTGCATCCACCCACGTTCCACCACTCCGTCGAGCCTCTCGACGCTGATGATTGGCTTCGCAGTATCTCTCACAAGCTGCGTTCCGCGCTAGTAGCTGAGGTTGACAAGGTCACCTTTGCTGCATATCATCTTGAAGGCCCCGCCAGTCTATGGTGGGAGAATTATGGAGCTATGCGGCCAGCGGGCCATGTCACTACTTGGGCTGAGTTCAGCGAGGCTTTCCGTGAACATCACATTCCGGAGGGTCTCATGGACCGTAAACGTGAAGAATTTTGCAGTTTCACCCAAGGCCGACTTTCTGTGGATGCCTATAGCAGGGAGTTTGGTAATCTCGCCCGATATGCAACTGAGGAAGTGTCTACTGACGCCAAGAAGCAAGCAAGGTTCCGTAAGGGCCTTAGTCCTGAGCTTCGCCGCGACCTCCGTCTGCATGAGTGCACATCTTTTCAGAAACTTGTCAACAAAGCCATCAGTGCTGAAACTGGTCAGACTGACTATGACGCAACACGCAAGCATGGCCGTGATATGGGTTCCTCATCCGGTGCTGGTCCTCAGAAGCGCCGCGTGTGGGTGCCCAACACCGCCCTGCCACCCAGGTTCACACCGAGGCCATCTTTCCAAGCGCCTCGCCCCGTTCAACAGTCTGCTCCAGCCAAGCCCTATGGGGGTCCAACCAATAATGCTCCTCCACGTACCAGTTCCGTGACTTGTTTCAAATGTGGGGAATCTGGTCACTATATGCGTGAGTGTCCCCAGACCAACCCCAACCAATCCACTAAAGCTGTTGGCCGTGGCAAGCCGACAGGAAAAATAATCCACGCCAAGCCGGTCACCGCTTCACGTGGCCATGTCAACTGTATCTCTGCCGAAGAAGCTCAAGAGGATCCCAACGTCGTTCTCGGTACGCTTCTTGTTAATTGCCACCCGGCATCTGTTCTTTTCGATACAGGAGCCTCTCATTCTTTTATATCTGAAAACTATGCTCGCTTGCATAACGTCGCATTCGGTGATATGCCAACCTCTATGGTAATTCAAACTCCGGGATCCAAATGGCAAACTTCTAGAGTAAGCCATGGAAATGAAATCCAAGTCGACAGACTTGTTTTCCTCGCGTCTTTGATAGCCCTTAAATCTTCAGATATTAATATCATTCTGGGTATGGACTGGATGTCAGCTCATCATGCCCAAATTGATTGCTTCTCTAGGACTGTTCAACTCACCCATCCTTCGGGGAAGATAGTCAATGTCTTGACCCGAATAGCCAAGCGACAATTATATTCTCTTAACGCCAGCCCTTTGCCAGACCTTGAGGACGTGCCGGTAGTCTGTGACTTCCTGGATGTCTTTCCAGAGGAATTGCCAGGTGTTCCACCTGACAGGGATGTTGAGTTCATAATAGACCTCATCCCCGGAACCGTTCCGATTGCTAGAAGACCCTATAAGATGGCACCACTAGAACTAGCCGAGCTTAAGAAACAACTCGATGAGTCCTTGAAAAAGGGTTTCATCCGCCCTAGTTCATCTCCGTGGGCTTGCCCCGTCCTGTTCGTTAAGAAGAAGGATGGTACGGACCGGATGGTTGTAGATTACCGACCTGTCAATTTGGTCACAATCAAAAACAAATACCCGCTTCCCAGGATCAACGACCTGTATGATCAGCTCGCTGGATCCTCAGTCTTCTCCAAGATGGATTTGAGGTTGGGCTACCATCAAATCAAAATCAGAAACGGGGACATTCCTAAAACGGCCTTTGTTACTCGTTATGGCCAATACGAGTACACCGTCATGTCCTTCGGTTTAACCAATGCTCCAGCCACCTTTTCTCGGTTAATGAACTCAATCTTCATGGAGTATTTGGATAAATTCGTCGTAGTTTATCTCGATGATATACTCATCTACTCCAAGAACGAGGAAGAACATGCCGAACATTTAAGGCTAGTGTTGAAGAAACTTCGAGAGCATCGCCTTTATGCCAAATTTTCTAAATGAGAATTCTGGTTGTCAGAAGTGACCTATCTGGGTCATGTAATATCTGGTAAAGGTATTGCTGTTAACCCTGAGCGAGTGCAAGCCGTCCTTAATTGGACTCCACCTGAATCGGTCAAGCAAGTTCGGAGTTTTCTAGGCTTAGCGAGCTATTGCCGTCGCCTTGTCGAGAACTTTTCCAAAGTTGCTAAACCTCTAACCGAACTCCTCAAGAAAGATAAGAAGTTCGAATGGACTCCACAATGTGAGCACAGCTTTCAGGAACTGAAAAGACGCCTGACCTCTGCTCCCGTGCTGGTACCGCCAGACTTCTCCAAGGACTTCGTTATCTACTGCGACGCCTCGCGACAAGGACTAGGTTGCATTCTCATGCAAGATCGACACGTAATTGCTTACGCTTCACGGCAATTGCACCCACATGAGGAGAATTATCCTACTCATGATCTAGAGCTTGTAGCCGTAGTCTATGCACTTAAGACCTGGCGACATTACCTCCTCGGTAATCGTTGCGAAATATTCACTGATCACCAAAGTCTGAAGTACATTTTCACCCAACCGGATTTGAATCTCAGGCAGAGACGTTGGGTTGAATTGATCACAGACTTCGACTTAGGAATAACCTACACCCCAGGGAAAGCCAACGTCATGGCTGATGCGCTAAGTCGTAAATCTTATTGTAACAACCTGATGTTACAACAAAGTCAACCGTTTCTCCATGAGGAATTTCGGAAACTTAACCTTCACATTGTACCTCAAGGTTTTCTTTCCACCTTGGTGGCAAAACCTACCCTTACGGATCAAATTATCAAAGCACAGAAGGTAGATCCGGGAATCTCCCGCATCAAGAGGAACATTCAGAAAGGAATTGCGGATTGTTTCTCCATTAATGATCAAGGAGTCGTATACTTCGGGAATCGACTAGTAGTTCCCAAAGTGCGCAACCTAAGGCGATTAATCCTTAAGGAAGCTCATGAATCTCCTCTCACTATTCATCCCGGTAGTACTAAAATGTATCAGGACCTACGCCAGAGGTTCTGGTGGACTAGGATGAAGAGAGAAATTGCTCAGTATATTGCAAATTGCGACGTCTGTCGTCATGTAAAAGCAGAGCATCAACGGCCTGCTGGCACTCTTCAACCCTTAGCTATTCCTGAATGGAAATGGGATAAAATTAGTATGGATTTCATTACCGGTTTTCCTAGGACCAAGAGAGGGAATAATGCTATTTTCGTCGTGGTCGATCGTCTTTCCAAGGTAGCCCATTTCTTACCTGTTCGTGAGAGTATAACCGCTAGTCAGCTGACAGATTTGTACATCTCCCGAATAGTGTCTCTCCATGGTGTTCCTTTGGAAATTAACTCGGATCGAGGAAGTCTTTTCACCTCTCGATTTTGGGAAAGTTTCCAAAATGCTATGGGAACCCGTCTCTCCTTTAGCACCGCTTTCCACCCTCAGTCGAGTGGTCAAGTGGAACGCGTCAACCAAATTCTAGAAGACATGCTTCGAGCCTCTGTTATCTCTTTCGGAATGGACTGGGAGAAGTGCCTTCCATTTGCCGAATTCGCCTACAACAACAGCTATCAATCTAGCTTGGGTAAAGCCCCTTTTGAAGTTCTCTATGGACGACGATGTCGAACACCCCTTAACTGGTCAGAGACCGGGGAAAGACAATTCTTTGGCCCGGATATGATTCAGGAAGCAGAAGAACAAGTTCGTATCGTTCGTGAAAAGTTGAAAACAGCCCAATCTCGTCAAAAGAGTCAATATGACTGAAAACATAAGGCTATGACTTTCGAGGTTGACGAGAAGGCTTATCTTCGGGTCACCCCTCTGAAGGGAACCCATCGTTTCGGTATCAAAGGCAAATTGGCTCCTCGTTACATTGGACCTTTTCGCATTCTTGCCAAACGAGGAGAAGTTGCCTACCAGTTGGAACTACCTCCGCACCTCTCCAGAGTTCACGATGTCTTCCACGTTTCTCAACTCAGGCGTTGCTTCTCGGATCCTATCCGTGGAGTGGACCACGAAACGCTTGATCTCCAAGATGATCTTACATATCGAGAGTACCCCATTCGTATCCTCGATCAGGCCGAACGTACCATGCGACGTCATAATATCAAGTTTCTCAAGGTTCAATGGTCGCACCATTCTGAGGATGAAGCAACTTGGGAAAGGGAGGATCGTCTTCGACTTGAATATCCCGCCTTCTTCCCGGAGGAACCCAAATCTCGGGACGAGATTCTTTTGAGTGGGGGTGAGTTGTCACACCCTAGCTAGTCATGCATTAGAGTGTTGCATCATGTTTACTCTTTCATCAGAAACTTGAAATGGGGATGACAGAACCCCCAGTCCCCTCTGAAACCAACTAGGGTTACTAAAATAATTTTTCAATGAACCTGAAATGCCCTTCTAAAATGCCCATCATTTTTGCCTTGGTTCAGAACCTCTGCCAAAAGTGGTGCACATTTTCCTAGGCCACCCTAGGGTTTTTGAATTAAATCATAAATATTAGAATTTGGGCATTTAAAATAATATAAAATATTTAAATGCTCAAATATCTCCAAACTAAAATGTTTCATGTTGGAAATAATCCAACTATGGGCCAGGAATAGTTTGGTGATTTTTGAAGTTGCCTAGGTATTTTATTAAATTCAATAAAGTTGCAGATATATTAAATAAAAAACAGAAACAGAAAAAAAGGGGAAAACTTACCTGTCGCCCACCAGCCAGCCCACCTGGCCGGCCCAGCCCGGCCACCGCTCCAGCGAGCTGCTTGGCTTGCCAGGCAGGCAGCCAAGGTGCTCGGCGGCGGCACCGCAGCTCGCCACGCAGCTGCTCGCCGCCTCGCCGCCTCCCTCGCCCGGCTAACGCCGTGAACCGGCCTCCCTCTCTCCCCCGAACCCCCCAGACACCCCCTCTCCTCTCCAGCTCCTCCCCCTCGCACGCCC
>NC_057800.1:250995293-251046611 GCF_018294505.1 Triticum aestivum
GTGTCCAGGAGCTTCGGCGCCGTCCACTTCATCGAGCTAGCCGAGCCCCGTGTGCTCGAGCGGCCCGAGACCACCGCACCGACCTCGCCCGAGCTAGACGTCGTCGGAGATCCCTTTCAATGCCGTCGCTGCCTCAGCTCGTCCCCGACCCCGCCGGTGGCCTCTACGGGAGCGCTGTGAGCCTAGCTACTCCTCCGACCCTCTCTCTCTCATTCCCGAGCCGTGTAGCCACCGCACGAGGATCACACGCCCGCACCGTCGCGGACCTCGTCGCCGACGTGCTTCCAGCCACACTCCGGCCACAAGATGGTGTCCATCTTGCTCACCGAGTCCCACAGCACCTAGCTAGCCACTCCACGAGCCTCACCGACCCCTCTAGCGCCAAGTTCATCCTCGACCGAACCCCGGTGGCCGCCAAAGTCGTCGCCGGCGCCAACTCCGGCCACCCCGACCCCAACGGACTCCGCCAAGAGCTGCGGTTTGTCCTCAGCTCCACTCCGGTGGTCTCCGCGGTCCATTTGGTGGCCGAAATGGCCAAAACCACTCCCGCCGCCGCGTCGGGCTCGCCGGCGGCTAAACGCCGGCAGCCGACTTTGACTTTGACCACGGGTGGGCCCTGGTTGACTCTCCTGAGTCAATGACAGGTGGGGCCCAGCCCTGCTAATTATACAGGATTAGTTTTAATTAAATCTTAATTAAAATAATCACCCTGACATGCGGGACCCACTGTCAGGTTTGACCCAGACCAGTTCCTTGACCTGCTGACGTCACACTGACGTCAGGCTGACGCAGTAATTGATTTTCTGGATTTAAATTAAATCAGGAAATTCCAGAATATTATTTAAACTTCAAAAATTCATAACTTTTATTCTGTAACTCCAAATTGGACAAATTATATATGAAAAATGATCAGAAAAATCCAATCTATCCATCTGTACTATTTTCATGCATGATCAAACAAGTTAAATTGATGTTTTAAGCAGAACAAGGAAAAGCACTTTAAAAGGCCATGTTTGAGTTTGAAATTTGAATCTTTGATTCAAATTTGTTCAAACCCTTCTGGTTCTAGTTGCATTAGCCCAACACACTCATATTGCCATGTTTCATGCATGCATCATATTGTTGCACATTGTTTGGTGATGCTTGTGTATCGATGTCCTTGCGACAGGTTCTGTCTCCGAGGAGTACCGTGATTACCCTAACGAAGAACCGTATCAGTGCATCGAACCATCAGGCAAGCAACCAACCATTTGATCATATCGATACAATCCCATGTTCTCGCTCCTGCTCTCTTTTACTGCATTAAGACAACGCGTTTCAAACTGCTGTGTGCTATGGTAGTTGAACCCATTTCCTCTGCATGACCTGTCATTGCCACAGTAACTAGATGAAACCCACTAGCATGTGTAGGAGTTGATTGAGCCCTATGTATGTGTTGTTCCTACCTTGCTATGCCTGCTATGCTTAGAGTCGTGTCAGGTCTGGTTCATCTGGGTGATGGGCTAGAGTGAAATGATTATGCCGGTAATGAGAGTAGTGTGGTGAACACGATTTGGTAAAGGTATCGATGAGAGGCCATGTAGGAGTACATGGTGGGTTGTTTCATTGAAGCCGACCTTAAGCACTGAGATCTGTATATGTGATTTAAGATACAGCTACTACCATGCATTGGGCCCTGAAATATGACCCCGCTCGACTTCTTATTCACCCTAGCTCTCTGTCCAGGAGTTGCAAGTAGTTTCTGGTGTTTGTAGCCTACTGGAGGCCGTGGACAGCGCTGACCGTAGGGGTGGGCTGTGATGCGGTAGGTACGTGGCACGGTGTACCGAATACCCGTTAGGTATCTCGGGAACCCTGTTCACATCGTTCGGGGCCGTATGGGAAACCTCGGTCGGACTCCCTGCGGATGGAACCTGAATAGGCGATAAACCTGGACTAGAGGCTTAAGTGTTTAGGTAGGTCGTGGTCTACACCCACGTCGGCTTTCGCTTGAAGTCTGCCGAGCACATGTCGTGTGCAGACGCTAAGTGGTGGAAACATGTATGAAGAAGTACACCCCTGCAGGGTTAACATGATCTATTCGAATAGCCGCGTCCGCGGTAAAGGACTACTTGGTTACCTATACAGTTCATAGACAAGTAAATGGAAACTGTTAAAAGCCTCAAGATAAGTGTGAGTGCCGAGGATGGCTCTTCCGTAGGAAGACGGAGGTGGATCCTCGGTAGTGTATTGAAGTGGTGAGTAGTGGACTCGTGTGCGCAAAACCATTTCAAGTTGGAGTATCGTAGGATAGCCTAGCCAAGAGTCAAAGCTGGCTTGCTGCAATAACTCCACCAACCCTTCTTGATACTATGCATGTATGTAGGATCTGATGTAAGTCTTGCTGAGTACCTTTGTACTCATGTTGCTATAATCTACATTTTTACAGAAGACGCTGCAACCCCTTCTGATGGGTTCTATGTAGACGTTGACATCAACGAGTAGGCTAAAGACCCAGGTGGTGACCCTGAGCTTGTGAAGGACCACATAGTATAGCTAGGCTTTCCAAGCCTCTTTTATTTTACTAGTTGTCTGTACTCAGACAAGTTACTTCCGCTGCTGGTTTGTATGACTGTATGACTTGTATGTAGGGTCGTGAGACCCGTACCTTTGTGTATGATATGTATGGCTCCCTGAGCCTTAAATAAAGTACTTGTGTCGTAGAGTCATGTTGTGATGCTTCGTTGTATTTGCACATATCGAGCATATTGGGTGTATGATTGAAATGCTTGGTATGTGTGGGATCTGACTATCTAGTTGTTTATCTTTAGTAGCCTCTCTTACCGGGAAATGTCTCCTAGTGTTACCGCTGAGCCATGGTAGCTTGCTACTGCTCTGGAACACTTAGGCTGGCCGGCATGTGTCCTTCTTCGTTCCTGTGTCTGTCCCTTCGGGGAAATGTCACGCTTTGAGTACCGGAGTCCTGTTAGCCCGCTACAGCCCGGTTTACCGGAGTCCTGCTAGCCCAGCGCTACAGCCCGGACCCACTTGCTGATGACCAACACGTTCGAAGCTGGGTCATGGATGCCTGTCCCTGTAAGTCTGTGCCACTTTGGGTTTACGACTAGTCATGTCAGCCCGGGCTCCTTATCATATGGATGCTAGCGACACTATCATATACGTGAGCCAAAAGGCGCAAACGGTCCCGGGAAAAGGTAAGACGACACCCGTGGGGATACCGTGCGTGAGGCCGCAAAGTGATATGAGGTGTTACCAGCTAGATCGATGTGACATCGAGTCGGGGTCCTGACACCTGCGGCTGTGATAGCAACACAGGGCTTGCTGATAGCGTGCAGCACGCGTAGCGGCCCGGAGATGGTTCTCCTCGAGTAGCACAACGTCGTCACGCCAGTGCTGATCTTGCGATACCTCATCGTAGGAAAGCACCCGAGGAGACCCGTAAATGAGTTCCGTGGGGATAACTACTTCTGCCCCGTAGACCAGGGAGAAGGGAGTCTGCCCGATAGCTCAATTAGGTGTCGTTCTGAGGGACCAGAGAACTATTGAAAGCTCCTCGATCCACCGCCTGCCATGCTCCTGCAGCATATTGAAAGTCCTTGTCTTGAGTCCATGAAGCACTTCAGCGTTCGCCCTCTCAGCTTGTCCATTGCTCCAAGGGTGTGCCACAGAGGCAAATGAGATCTTGCATCCAAGGGTTTGAACATATTGCATGAAGGCATGGCTCATGAATTGGGTGTCGTTGTCAGTGATGATCCTTGCCGGAACTCTGAAATGGCACACCAATTATTTCAAGAACTTGATAGCTGAATGAGCAGTCACCTTCCTCATGGCAGCCACTTTCGGCCACTTTGTAAACTTGTCGATGGCAACGAACAAGAATTCAAAGCCCCCGATTTCTTGGGGGAAGGGACCAAGGATATCGAGCCCCCATACCGAAAATGGCCATGATAGAGGGATTTTCTGAAGAGCTTGGGCAGGTAGGTGCATTTTCTTGGAATGGAACTGACAAGGTTCACATGTCGTGACGAGCTCAACTGTGTCTTGGAGGGCTGTGGGCCAATAGAATCCTTGCCGGAATGCTTTGCCAACTCATGCCATTGATCCAATGTGTGATCCGCACATTCTTCTGTGAATCTTAGCCAACAGTTCCTTTCCATCCTCCTTGCAGACACACTTCAATTTCACACCGTTGGGCCTCCTTCTGTAAAGAGTTTAATTGACAAACTGATACATACTGGCCCTCCAGGCTACTTTCTCAGCTTCATCTGGGTCGCCGGGGAGCTCTCCGGTTTGGAGGAAGTGGATGATGCGCCTTGCCCAAGTTGGAGCACCAGCCTCGTTCGCGGGGTCCATTGGCCCGACTGGAGGGGGTGGTCCGGCAGGCTGTGAGGAGTTGTTTCTGGCAGGGTCTCTGCCGGGAGTGGATGGCTCGATCGGGAGAGGCTTACCGTAGTCCAACTTTTTACTTTTCCAGGGCATTGTGGATGGTGATACGTAGGGTTGAGAGAGGTGGAGAACAAAAGTTCCTAGTTCCAGAGGAAGCTTCTGCGCAGCACACTTTGACAGGTGATCAGCCATGCTGTTTTTCGCACGGGGTATGTGCTCTGTTTGCAACCCGTCAAAGCGGTCCTCTACCCTCCTTACTTCCTTAATGTATGCTTCCATCAATGGGCTTTGATAATCCTTGTTGACTTGTCTCACCACCAACTGTGAATCTCCTTGAATGATCAGCTTCTTGATTCCCAATTCTACTGCAATCCTGAGCCCGACAAGTAGCCCTTCATACTCAGCTATATTGTTGGTGGCTTCTTCCTGTGCAAAGAGCATTTGGATGACATACTTCAAGTGCTCCCCAGAGGGGGCAACAAGTAGCACGCCAGCTCCTGCTCCTTGTAGGAAAAAAGCACCATCAAAATACGTAATACATTCTTAGGGTGATTCCTTGCCGGGGAGAGTTGTTTCCATTGCTTCCTCATCAGGGGTTTGCGTCCATTCTGCAATAAACTCTGCCAGCACCCTACTTTGAATGGTTGAAGTACTCACAAACTTCAAACCAAAGCTGGATAACTCTAAAGCCCACTCCACCATTCTACCAGTAGCCTCAAGGTTTTGGAGTATCCTCTGCAATGGGAAATGAGTAACAATCGTGATCTCATGGGCTTGGAAGTAGTGGCGCAGTTTCCTTGAGGCCATGACGAGGCCAAAGATCAACTTTTGCACACCAGAGTACCTCGATCTAGCCCCTTCTAACAAGGAGCTGACGAAGTACACTGGCCACTGCACCACTTTCTTCCTTGCCACGTCCTTGGGGTTGCACTCGTTGCCGTGCTTACTGCTGTTCTGATCCTCTTCTGACTCTGCCGCGGTCTGGCCGCTCTCTGCTTCATCCACTTCTCGTTGTGCTACCAAGGTTGCACTGACCACTTCATTGGTTGCTGCCAAGTAAAGGAGTAACGGATCTTGAGGTTTGGGTGCAACCAAGGTAGGCACAGATGACAGGTAAGCCTTCAATTCTTGCAAGGCTGTGTCTGCTTCCGGGGTCCACTTCATAGGCACTGCCTTCTTCAAAATTTTGAAGAACGGCAGGGCATGCTTGGCAGACTTGGAGATGAATCTGCTTAGCGTGGCAATGCATCCCGTCAAGCGCCTCACATCCTTAATTGTCCTTGGCTTTTGGATCTGCTCAATGGCCTTGATCTTGTCGGGGTTGGCTTCAATCCCCCGATGGGACATGAAGAATCCAAGTAGCATGCCGGAGGGAACACCAAACACACACTTCTCTGGGTTAAGCTTCAAGTTGATCTTGCGCAAATTAGCAAATGTCTCCTCCAAATCCTGGATAAGGGTGGCCTTATCCTTGGTCTTGACCACAATGTCATGCATATAGGCCTATATGTTTTTGTGCAGTTGTGGCTCAAAACCAATCTGGACTGCTCTTGCAAAAGTAGACCCGGCACTCTTCAATCCGAAAGGCATGCAGACAAAACACTATGTACCACATGGAGTGATGAATGATGTTTTCTCTTCATCTTCTTTGGACATGAAGATCTGTTGATATCCGGGGTATGAATCCAAAAAGGAGAGCAGATCGCACCCTGAAGTAGAATCCATAATCTGATCGATGCGCGGCAAGGGGAATCTGTCCTTCGGGCAAGCCTTATTGAGTTATGTGAAATCAATGCAAAGCCTCCATTTCCCATTCGCCTTCCAGACTACCACTGGGTTTGCTAACCATGTAGGGTGCAGTACTCCTCTGACCAATCCAGCTGCCTCTAACTTCTTGATTTCCTCGGCAATGAACTGCTGCCGCTCCAAGGCTTGCTTCCTAACTTTCTGCTTGACGGGTCGGGCATGTGGGCAGACAGCAAGGTGGTGCTCTATTACCTCCCTGGGAACACCCGGGATATCAGATGGTTGCCAGGTAAACACATCGATATTTGCCCGCAGGAAGGCAACGAGCACACTTTCCTATTTGTTGTCAAGGGTGGCGCTGATGGTGAAAGTACCATCAACACCAGCTAGCCCTTCTGGGATCTTCTTCACCTGGGTGCTATAACCTTGAACCTCTTGCTATTGGAACACTCCGACATGTCGTCAATGGGTGTCGTGCACTCGGAGGGGGCACGCTTCTCGGACTCCTTGCCGGAGATCCTACAATCCCTCTTCTTTCCTTTGCTTTCCTTGCCGGGGACTATTGCCGCTGCAGCCTCTACTGCGACGACATCCCGATACATCCTGTCCACACAGATAATTGCATCCTTCTCATCTGATGGGATGGTGATGACTCCCAATGTCCCAGGCATCTTCAAGGTGTTGTAAGCATAATGGGATGCTGCCATGTACTTGGCCAAGGCCGGTCGTCCCAGAATCCCATTATACGGTAGGGGGAGCTCAACCACATCAAACACAACCTTCTCAGTCCCATAGTTCAACTCTCCCCCAAACGTCATCGGCAACATAATCTTTCCCTCAGGACGGCTCCTGCCGAGATTGACTCCTTGAAATGTGCCCGTAACCTCCAGCTCTTCTTCTCCTATCCGAAGCTTGTTAATAACTGCTGGGGAAATCAGATTCAACCCGACCCCGCCATCCACTAACATCTTTGTGACCTTGAGGTTGCGAATTGTTGGGGAGGCCAACAATGGAAAACACCCTACCGCCGTGGTGCAGGAAGGGTGGTCCTCCTCATCACAGATGATGGGCGTGCGGGACCTTTTGAGTGGCTTCTGAGCCTCTGGTGTAGGATCCACAACATTGACCCCTCGTGTCCATTGCTTAAGCTGGCGATGGGAGGCGTGCAAGGACGCAACCCCATCAATGCACAGGGCGTCAGTGGCCCGCTGAAATTCCTTCTCACTGGTTTCCTCTTCATTCCCTCCATCACTCAAATCATCACAAGCTTCCTTCTCTTGGCCCCTGGCGGGTTTTCCTTGGTTCTGAAAGGGTTTGTCAGGACGTTTTGCTTCACCACCCCAGCCCTTTCCGCCAGCAGCATTTTGACCTTTCTCCTTATCACACTTATCATACTCTGCTCTCTGTCTTTTGACAAGCTGCTCAACTTGATAACATTCATGGAGGTCATGGCCCTTGGTCCGGTGGATCTTGTAGTACGGCCCTTGACCTTTCCCAGCATTCTCCACGGCAGCGGCTTCTCGGTAGGCAGTGCACGCGACAACTTCCTTGACTGGTTGATTCATCTTCTTCCTCTGAATCAACATTGATGCAATCCTCCTCTCCGGGCAACTTCCTTCCTTCCTCCATCCGAGCACACTTATCCACTAGTGTGTACAGCTCCTTCATAGTCTTGGGCCACCGCACATTCATCTTAGAACGAATGCGACGGTTGCACACATTGGACTGGAAGGCTGCTATAACAACTGCAGGATGGATATTCAGAATATTTCTATGGACTTTACTGAATCTTTGTAAATACTTATGGAGAGTTTCTCCTTCCTTCTGCTGGAGAAGCTGTAGGTCGCTGGGCCTGCCGAGCTCCTGGTGGCCACCGGTGAAGGCACCGATGAACTCGTGGCACATGTCTGCCCAGGATGAAATGGAGTTCTCCAGCAGGTGCATGAGCCAAGATCTCACATTGGACTTGAGAGCCAATGGGAAGTAGTTGGCGAACACCTTCTCGTCTCTTCCCCCAGCAGCCTGAATAGCGATGGTGTAGATGCTCAAGAATTCTGCCGGGTTCAGTCTCCCATCGTACTTCTCGGGTATCTCCCGCTTGAACGTGCGGACGGACGGCCAACGGACTTGCCTCAGCTCACATGTAAAGGCAGGGCAGCCGACCTCGAAAGGTAGGCACCCGCCAACACCGAGCGTAGGCTCGTCAACGTCGAGGCCGCCGCACCCGTTGGTCTGGCGTGGGTCATCGAGAGGCCGTCCCACAGCGACGCGCACGTCTCCCTGCCACCTATATTCCAGGGTCCGCCGTTTGCCTGGACCTGCTCGAGGGTTGAAAGAGGCCATCGAGACATCATCTGGATCTTGTTCTTGCTGCGCCCGTGCCTGCTGCCATGGTAGGGACTGCATGTTAGGGACAACCCCCTCCGTTCGGCCAGCAGTATGAGAAGTCATCGTCACTTGGGGAGGTCGTGGCAGGCCAGCGCGTCGTGAGCCTCCAGCCTCAGCAAAACCAAGTAGACTCCGGATGGTGGCACGCCATTCATCCATTTGCTCAGCTGCTGGCAGGAACCTTAGTAGCAGCTGGGCCTGTGCATAGCCTCCATGGCTGTGCTTGGCATGGAAGTTGATGACCCCGACCGCATCGTCGCCTGGCTTCTGACGGTGCCTGCAGCAATGGCGCGCCCGCACTATGGTGGAGTGGCCACCTAGGCAGCGGGGTTGCGCAGTGATGTCGCTTGAGGGTCCGCGGCTCTGTCGGTGGGAGGAGGGGATGTAAGAGGAGTCACCCTCCCGTCCACACCTTGCGGAGCTTGACCGTCGACATGCTGCGGAAGTTGTTCTCCTCCGACGCCTTCAACCCCTGTGTTTGCTGCAGGGGGAGTGGCGATGGCGCCACCTGCTCCTGCCACGCCCCCAGCAGCGCTCACATCCTGAATTGTCCCTGTACCCCCGGCGACATCTGGGGTCGCGGGCGTCAGAGCCTTCGAGGAAGATGGCTGGGCCGAAAGGCCAGACATCTTCTTCTTGGGTGCCATGGCCGATGGCGTCATCGAAGATGAAGATGGCGATGAAGATGACGCGCTGCGCACGCTTTCAAGTTCGCACAAGCGAGCCCCCTACCTGGCGCGCCAAAGATGTCGTGGGATATCCGCGGCCACCTGTGGGACCGGGCGACCCCTTGCTGGTTCGGCGGGGGACGTCGAGTTGCACAAAGAGTAGACCAGCGCGCGACAGCGTGGCAGAGAGCACACAAGCAATTTACCTAGGTTCGGGCCTCCACGAGGCGTAAGACTCTACTCCTGCTTTGGTGGATTGATGGTGGAAATGAACGTGGTGGTGCGTGGTACACTTGCCCGGCAAGATCTGCCTATGGGTTATAGTGACCACCAGCGTATGGTGGCTTGGGTTTTGTCAAGTTTGGAAACCTCTAACCCCCTCCTACGATTACCATGTGCCTCCTTTTATAGATTAAGGGGTTACCACAGTGGAAAAATAGTCATTACCCATGGATATGATAGCAAACAGTGCTATCATACCTAACTCTGCGGGCTGGCAGGGTGCATTAAATGCACTGCTTAGTGTCACATCACTAGCTGCCCGACAAGACTTGCCGGGCTTATCTTGCCAGCTTTGCTCCTATTCTCTTGACACGTCACTGTACGGGTGTCACCTGTGGGTCACTTCTGTAGGAGATGGCTGCCATGTGGCGAATGCTGCCACTTAATCACCTTGCGGCTTGACACCGCACTGATTGATGAAGTGGGTCGTTCTTGCATTGTTGGCGGGGTGGTTCAGGCCCCGCAAGCCCCGGCATGTGCTATCGGGGAGTCTTGGCTACTTGCTTCTGGTGGTTGCCTGACCTCTTGCCGGACGCACTTGCCTGGCGAGGGAGGCACTTCTCTTGCCGATATCCTGTTCCTTTGGCTCGATATTGATCTCTCGAAGTTGCATGTTTGTTTTTCAAGCCTCTTGGTTCTTCAATCTGAGACTTAAGCTGGTGCTCCAATCTTGATCTTGTGCCTATGCATAGTTGGGCAACATACCCAGGGTCTGTTGCACCGACAAACTCGCATCCGAACATAGTCATCACCACATCGTTGTCGTCGTCGTGGCCACTATCGTCCCCGCTGGCTGAAACTTCGCCAGGAGACACATCGGCCTCGTCTACTTCGACTAAGGCCACCAGATCGAGCCGGGGCACCATCAAGCTTCGGGATCGACGTCTTCATCCCGCTTCGGTCGCTAGAGTTCCTCATCGAATCCACTCCCTCTCCTGCTCCTAAGCCGCTCACCGAGCCATTTTGTGCTCCATGGTGAGCTCCCCGACGTTTCCCTTTGCTCGCAGCTCGATCATGTGTCCGCCACTAACTATTCATGTTGTCGCGCCCATCCACCCCTTGCTGTTGCTGCCTTCATGCGCCCAGCCACTACAACCGCTCGCGCCAGTGGCCGCCCTCGCCCTCCTGCTTAGGCTGCTGCCCCGCTACCACCGCCTTTCCACGCACCCGTCCTACTCGCCGCTTGCAGTCGCCGTGCCCCTGCGCTACTAGCGCGCACTGCGCCCCGGCCACAGCCGCCTCTGCTCGCCGCGGCCTACTACTCGCCCCTCGTGCCGTGCATGCCTGCGGTGGCCATGGACGCCCTGAACCGCTGCTGCCCTCGCCTGCGTGCACCCGCGGCCGCACGTTGCAGCGCTGCCCCACTGTCCGCTTTGCTGCTGCTCCTGTTTCCTGCTCCGATGCTGCTACTTCTCTGCTTGCTGTTGCTGCTAACCACGTAGTACTACTGCTCAAGCTGTTGCGCTACTTCTTGCTATTGCCGTTGTTCTTGCACTATTGCTGCTCTTGCTTGCTGCACCATTGCTACTTTGCTAGCGATGTCTGCTGCCCCTAGCTATCGTTGTTGCTTGACCATGGCCACTAGGTGTGATGTGTGCACATGTATGTGAGGCACGGCTGTGCCTTGACATTTGTGGCCGGCCCAATTTGTTAAGGGTAGGATTAGTTTAGCACTAATTTCAGTTTAGGTTTGTGGAGTAATTAGGGACTAATTTAGTCCAAGCTAAGTGGCCGCATGTGTATAGTTAGACTAGTTAATAAAGTAGTTAGCCTAATAGCCAATGACATGTGGACCTCATGCCCCCCATGGACTTGTCAGCCTTGATTGGGTCAACCCAAGCCCATGGCCCCACTGTCATACACACCGGCTAGGATAGCACTAGTTGACAAAAGAATATTCTGTTTTTAAATTTGAATTAATATAATTTCAACAATTTGAGAATATTGCTAAAACTTTGTAAAATCATATAAAATAAACCATAACTCGGATTAAACTAATTTATATATGAAAGTTGCTCAAAAAAATACAACGGATCCGAATACACAGTCCACTCATCTGTCACATGCCTCTAGCATAGCGAACGTGAAACTGTTCCCCTTTGTTTCATCTGTCCAAAAATCTAACATGGAAAACATTCTCGGATCTTTCATGTAGCACTGTGTTAGGTCACCCCTAGCACAATGTTTTGCCATGTCATGCTTCATGATGCATTTTTTTGCTCTGTTATTTATTATGTTCCCCCTCCGTTACTTCTTCCCGGTAGCCCCCGAGACCACGGTTGATCCGGTAATCGACTACTTCACCATCGAAGTCCATTTTCGTCTGCAAAGCTTCTAGGCAGCCAAACCCCCTTTGATCAACCAGATATCGCCCACTCTCTTATCCCTTATTTTTCCATTTGGTTTGCTATTGTTCTTGATTCGATAGCTCCTATTCTATTGCATAGCCTATCATTATTTCTACAATTGTTGATACCTTTACCTGCTATTCTAATGCTTAGTATAGGATGCTAGTAATTCATTAGTGGCCCTACATTCTTGTCCGCTTGCCATGCTATACTACTGGGTCGTGACCACTTTGGGAGGTGATCATCGATATATACTATATACTACTATACTGCTACATCACTTGTGATACTGTTCGGATGTGGGGGCTGAAGGGACAGGTGGTTCCACCCAGGTAGTGGCGGGCCTGGGTTCCCAACGGCCACTGAGTGTTACTTCATGGCGGAGCGACAGGGCAGGTTGTGACCACCTAGGAGACAGGTGGGCCTGGTCCTGGTTGGCGTCCGCGTATACTTCAAATAACATGCTTCACTAGATCTGGATATTTGATCTGAGTCTACCTACAAGCCTATATGCACTAACCAACTATGCGGGAACAGTTATGGGCACTCGACGTCGTGGTATCAGCCGAAGCCTTCTTGATGTCAGCGACTGAGTGGCGCACAGGGTTGGACCGCGTAATGCAACTTTCTTTGTAATGGAAGTTGCTAGGTCTGCTCACCGGCCGCCCTCGCAACGTGTAGGTGTGCAACGGGCGATGAGCCCAGACCCCTGCGCGGTTAGGATTTAGACTGGCGTGCTGACCTCTCTGTTGTGCCTAGGTAGGGCTGCGATGTGTTGATCTTCCGAGGCCCGGTATGACCCAGGAAAGTGTGCCCAACCAGAGGGATCGAGTGTGTTGGGTAATGTGGTGCAACCCTGCAGGGAAGTTTATCTATTCGAATAGCCATGTCCCTCGGTAAAAGGATGACCCAGAGTTGTATTCCAACCATATGACAACTAGAACCGAATACTTAATAAAACACAACCTTTCAAGTGCTAGATACAACCCGATGATCGCTCTCTCAGAGGGCAATGAGGAGAGGATATCCAGGTAGGATTTTGCTACGCGTTGTTGCTTGAGGCTGCACTTGCTACTCTCTTCTACACGCTTCAAGATGGAGGCTTCCTAAAGCGTAGTCTTCGATAGGACTAGCTATCCGCCCTCTTATTCTGGCATTCTACAGTTCAGTCCACAGATACTACCCATTTCATTGATACCAATGCATACGTAGTGTAGATCCTTGCTTGCGAGTACTTTGGATGAGTACTCACGGTTGCTTTGCTCCCCCTTTCCATTCTTCTCGGATGTCGCAACCAGATACTGGAGCCCAGGAGCCAGACGCCACCTTCGACGATGACCCCTACTATACCGAGGGTGCCTACTACTACATGCAAGCCGCCGACGATCATGCATAGTTTAGGAGGATCCCAGGCAGGAGGCATGTGCCTCTTTCGATCTGTATCCTAGTTTGTGCTAGCCATCTTATGGCACCTTGTTTAACTTTATGTCCGTACTCAGATATTGTTGCTTCCACTAACTCATTTATGATCAAGCACTTGTATTCGAGCCCTCGAGGCCCCTGGCTTGTAATATTGATGCATGTATGGCTTTTATTTGTGTTTAGAGTTGTGTTGTGATATCTTCCCGTGAGTCCCTGATCTTGATCGTACACGTTTGCGTGCATGATTAGTGTACGATTGAATCAGGGGCGTCACAATCACCTTGTGTCCAGATCTGAGATGGAACATGTACCGGATGAATCTCTCCGAGTTTGACCTGATGCTAGGTGTGAGCCGAGGAACACTGTTGGAGAGACCCCGGTAATATTTTTTCTATAAAGTTAGTCAAACTTTACAAAACCTCACTCTGACACAATTTTATATGCAGACCTTAGGGCTCCTTTGATTCAAAGGAATTTCATAGAACTTTCTGAGGGTTAGAATCCTTAGTACATTGGTCATTTGATTCATAGGATTGAATCCTATAGGAATTTTTGTTAGTATGGAATCACGTGTACTGCTATGTTTCATTGGAAATCTAGAATCCACTCCAACTATTTTTTCACTTCCTTTGTTTCTCTTGTGGCATCAAACACTCAGTGCTAATCCTATGGGATTCAAGTGGACATGCCACTTGAATCCTTTATTTTTCCTATTCCCGCGATTTAAGAATCCTAGTAGTACGAATCAAAGAAAACAAACATAGGGAGTACTTGCTCTAAATGATGTGCCACTAGAATCGACCTGGCAGTCGGCTATACTAGTGAGTAGGTGACATTGCGCTTGGCTCTTCGCCTCTTCCGTGAGTTGAATAATGATGATGGTACTACAACACTATATACTTATGGCAATCTAACACCGGATGAACTGCTGCAGTCCACCGCTTATATAAGCGCGCTATTGTAAGCAAAAGCTTATCCTCGTCCTGCGAGCCACCACGCGCGCATGGGCGAGGGAGAGGTTGTAGTAAGCATGCTTATCCTCGTCCTGTGAGTTGATGGGACACATTAAAGTAGTGTAGTCTCCAAAAAGGGCCGACCATGTCCATGGCTACCACACCATGCTCCGTCATTGAGTGCATGCACGATTCATGTTCCATTGAATAAAATAATGTTGTGTACGAGCCATCGAAGAGAATAACTCAATTTATAAATAACGCGCTACCGCATCATGCTCAAACTTTGACTCGTTCACGCGTGGTTCTCGATCCTCCACTAAGTGAAAAACTACTACACTCGCTGAGTTATCACGTGAGCTGCCTCTTTGTATAGAAATGAGCTCACTATGTACATGCGCGTGAGTCTTAGGGAAAGAGGCAAAGAGTACCTGGGTCGGTGCATGCACCTCTTCTCTTTGTGCACGCACTCCTTTTTTTGGGTGATTCATGCACATACTCCACCTACCCCAGTGACTGTTGGTGAGTCTTTCCTACTACTTACTCAATTTTCTTGCATGACACATGGACCTGGATGCTGGATGTCCCACATGTCGGCAAAATAAAAAAGAATGCTTTCCGATGACCGAGAAGGAGTAAGGAACCTTACGGTGGAGCGTATGCATGCTTAATATTTTATATTCAATGATATAAAATCAACCCATTCTTCTCCACATCTAGCTGACTGGAAGAGTCTGAAACACAACAATCCAGTTAGTTACATCATACATGGCCCACCTCACACTATCACCATATTTCTTGGCCTCCATGCGAAACCTAGCTCTAGTAATCTAGCAGCCCGTATCGCTTTTCGCTCCTCGTCTCTATCAAAGTGCGGCAGGCTGACGATTTTTCCGTCTATTGAGGTCATTTTACTCACAGTCCCTCCCACATGTTAAGAGCATTCTAGAAAACTACTCTAGTGATATGCCAAGAGGAAGCCCTTTGATTGACAGACCAAACGAGAAGGCGTTCTTGGCCACTGTACTCCTCACGCATGCATGCACTGCGACATGAGATACTAGTAACACTCACCATCTAGTACTTCATTTGTTACTTCCGGTTTTTGAATTGAGTCCCATACACTTGATGCTGTATTGCTACCGTCCAATATTCATGTGTGGTGATTTCTAGAATAAAAAAAGAGGTGCTTGTTGTGGGAAAGGTGAAATGATGGTTGCTTCGTCCGAGCAACTTACTCTAGGAATATTGGAGTACGAGAAGATTCAACGAAGAGTGAAATGGTGGTTGCTTCATCCGAGCAACTTACTGTAGCAAAGTTGGGGCTCTGTGATTTGACTACTCACTAGTCATTATTACTGCAGCACAACGACCAGGGTGAATATCCCCTGAAGTTGTGCACTCAATATTGGTGCATGGCATGTGGACCCGAATGCAGGATGTCCCACATGTGGCGAAACATAGTTGAATGGTTTCTGACTTTGCTATCAAGCTTTCATGATTTGTTTATATGTATGCATAATTTTCCAGCATAATGAAATTGTATTGTAATGCTATGAATGTTTCAACTTTGGATTCGTGTGTCCTCTTGCGTCAAAACTGTCTCGTTACAACATTCCATCAAATAAAAATTAAACTACCATGGCTGCTAATGCACCTCAAAGATTCATAGATCAACGCCAATATTTGCATCACAACTAAAGACAAAGTTGTGAGAGGGTGTACAAGTAAATAAAATATAAAATTGATCGATGTTGTCCGTAGGCATGGTTACATTTCCTGGCCATAGTGTTCATTTGTTGGCAGCAAGTTTCACACAGCTCTGTAGCCAAGAAAGAGGTGTGTGTAGGACATCACAATCCGATCATTTTGTGTAGTTCCACTAAAATCGAGCTGAACAGCCCTGTTTGCAAAGATATTGAATAAGTGTGATTACAATAATAGCGGCACTAGATGATGAAACAACAGTCACCCAAATCCCAAACAGCAACCGACGATGCTTTATCTATAAAGCGAGAGATGATGAAACATACACACACAAATAGAAACCGATCACCTTTGCAAACTCTCTTAAGACTAACTACTTGTTGGAGTATTTAAAAAGAATACTACTTGTTGGTGAAGATTAGGCTCAGAGTTGGATGAGGAGGATAGAGCCAAACCGATCTCCCTTTGTGCAGTCCCACTGAAATGTAGAAACGTTGCCCGTGTGGCATTTCAGCAAAACTGCACAAAACACTACTAAGAAAAAAGTGATTTCTATAGTTCATCAAAAGGTTGCAATAGCAACGAGGTGAAATGGATAGCCCTATTTGCAAAAAGAGGTAGAAAGAAAACAATTACTGTCTAATAATAGTTGATGGCACATACGTCGACAAAAAAGAAGTGATGTCTACTACACAACTTTATTCTTGTAGACTCGTGTTGGGCCTCCAAGCGCATAGTTTTGTAGGACAATAGCAATTTCCCCTTAGGTGGATGACCTAAGGTTTATCAATCCATGGGAGGCGTAGATGGTCTCTCTCAAACAACCCTGCAACCAAATAACAAAGAGTCTCTTATGTCCCCAACACACCAAAAAAGGTAAATTGTATAGGTGTTCGCCGAAGAGATGGTGATACAGGTGTAGTAATGATAGTAGATATTATTTTTGTAATAGTAAAAATAAAAAACAGCAAGTTAGCAAGTAACATATTGAGCAAAAAAAGTATTGCAATGCTCAAAAACAAGGCCTAGGGTCCGTACTGCAATCTCTCAACAATGCTAATATAATTGGATCATATAGCCATCCCGCAACATGCGATGAAGAATCACTACAAAGTTCCTATCTAGTGGAGAACATAAGAAGATATTGTTTATAGGGTATGAAACCACCTCAAAGTCATCCTTTCCGATCGATCTATCCAAGAGTTTGTACTAAAATAGCACCATATGATACACATCAACCAACTCTAATGTCACCTAGATACTCCAATGTTACTGCGAGTATCCGTGAGTTGATTGTATGATATGCATCAAAGAATTTTAGATTCATAATACTCGATCCAACACAAAGAACCTCAAAGAATGCCCCAAGATTTATACCGGAGAAAAAAAGATGAGAACATGCATCAACTCCTATGCATAGATTACCCCAATGTCACATCGAGAATCCGCGAGTTGTGTGCCAAAACACATATCAAGTGGATCAATATGATACCCCATTGTCACCCCGGGTGTTCATAGCAATACATATATCAAGTGTTCTCAAATCCACGAAAGTATTCGATCTGATAATAACGAAATCTCAAAGGGAAAACTCAATTCATCACAACATGATAGAGAGGGGAAACCACCATATGATCAAACTATATTAACAAAGCTCGCGATACATCAAGATCTTGCCAACTCAAGAACACGAGACAGAGAGAGATTAAACACATAGATACTGGTACAAACCCTCAGCCCCGAGGGTGGACTACTCCCTCCTCATCATGGGGGCCGCCGGGATGATGAAGATGGCCTCCGGTGATGATTTCCCCCTCCGGCTGGGTGCAGGAACAGGGTATAAATTGGTTTTGGTGGCTACAGAGGCTTGTAGAGGCAGAATTTCTGATCTAGGGTTATTTCTGGAGGTTTCTGCATATATAGGATTTTTGGGTCGGTTTCACGCGAAGATGGGCCTCGAGGTGACCACAACCCACCAGCACACGGGCAAGTCCCCTGGCGCGTCCTAGTGGGTTGTCTTAGCTCCTTCACCTTCTGGTTCTCCCACGAAGCTTCTAGTACCTCTTTTCTTCCAAAAAAAATCATCAAAAGGTTTTGTTGCATTTGGAGAACTTTTATTTCTGCACAAAAATAACACCACGGTAGTTATGCTGAAAACAACATCTGTCTGGGTTAGTTCCATTCAAATCATACCAAAACCATATAGAATTATTGTAAACATGGCATGAATACTTCATAAATTATAGATACGTTGGAGACATAACAGCATCCCCAAGCTTAATTCCTACTCGTCCTCGAGTAGGTAAATGAAAAAAGAAATAAGTTATGAAGTGTGAATGCTAGCAAAGTGCATAAGTTTGGTCAATGATAATTTCAATCACTTTTCCTAGCATCATAACAACAACTCTTTCTCATAAAAATCATCATGATAAAGTAGCAATTGAAAGATGAATTTTTGTTGTGGAATGCTACCTACCATATTCATCATATATTTTTTCTTTTGTAGCATGGTCATTTGGACTCGAATGATTCAAAGCAATAGTCTATAATTTGACATGAAGACATCAATACTCAAGCATATCAACAAGCAACCATATCTTTCAAAATATCAACACTAAGGAAAGTTATCCCTAGCCCATCATGCTCAGTCATTGATCCATTCATGAAACACACTCGAATATTAGCTACATCCAACGCACAAGTATGATCATAGTTCTCCCTAGTTGGTGCTTTATAAGAGAAGATGGAGACTCAAATAAAAATTGCATAAAGTAAATAGATAGGCCCTTCATAGAGGGAAGCAGAGATTTGTAGAGGTGCCAGAGCTCAAAGCTTTAATTGTGAGATAAAAATATTGAGAGCCATACTTTTCCCGTCAACGAAAACGACTGAGAATTCCCAATACTTTCGATGCTAGATACATCATAGGCGGTTCCCAGACAGAAAATAAAGTTTATTCCTTTTCCCACCATTCTTTCACAATCCATGGCTAGCCGTATCCACGGGTGCCTTCCATACCAACACTTTCCAAGGAATTTATTATTTGACAACATAAAGTACATTTGTTTTCATTTCTGGCCTTGGCATCCCTATTACCGGCCACACTCTCATGCAATGACAAGTGAATAAACACTCGTTCTGAGAATACAATACCTAGCATGGAAAATAACGGCCACCCCCTGCCACTTCATGAGATGTATGGGAACACAAAAAGGAAATTCATTTTGAAAATTAGAGTTGGCACATACAAATTAACTTGGAACATCATGGAAATACAACATAGGGAAGATATGGTGGACTCATTTAACACAACTTGGTTTAGGATTTTGGATGCACAAGTAGTATTCCCGCTTAGTACAAGGAAAGACTAGCAAATAGATTAAGAAGAAAACAACCAAGAAACGAACACAATCATAAATGAGCATTTGTCGGATGTGGGGTTCCGGCTAACCCTTAAGGTTTGAACACTTGGGTGCGCGCGAAGTCTTTCCCTTCTACCAATCTACGCTCTTGCTCGCTAAGATCTTGCGAACGAACTCGACGAACTCGCAACACAGAAAGACGCAGGGTTTATACTAGTTCGGGCCACCCTTGTGGTGTAATACCCTACTCCAGTGTGGTGGTGGTGGATTGCCTCTTGGGATGATAATGAACAGTACAAGGCAAGAACAGCCTCCTGAGGTTGAGGTGTTCTTGTGCGTATGAACTTGTGTGCGAGGATTCGATCTCTGGGCCTGATGGGTCCCTGCCCCTACTATGGTGGCTAGCTCTACTTATAGAGGCCTTGGTCCTCTTCTCAAATATCGAGCGGGAAGGGAGCCAACAATGGCAGGCAAATTTGAAGGGGGACAGCTAGTACAAGCTATCCGGACAAAAGGTAGTCTGCGCCTGTGAAAGGCTCTGGTGGTGACTCCGTCTTGGGCTACACGATGACCTCCATCTTTCTGTTCGCCTGGTCTTGGTGTTGTTGCACCGAAATGGCAACCTTTGCCTGAGGCCTTGGTACTCCGCGGCTGTGCTTGCCTCCTTTGCACCAGAGATGAAACAAGGACGCTGCGCGCGCTGGCGCCCGCCTGGTGTCGATCGTCATGGCTCACGTCATGAGGGCCTCGTGAGGTTCGCCTCGCCTTGATATCTCCACTCCTCGTGAGCCTGCCTGACTAGGCCACTCCTGAGGAGGTCTTGCATCGTCCGCCTCGCGAGGCTTGGCCCCTCGCGAGGTTCTTGGGTGCCTTGTTGGTGAAGATGGGTCGTATGGCCTGCTGGCTCCGCCACGCCGCGGGCCGTAGGCAAGCAAGTCTGGGGACCCCCGTTCCTAGAACGTCGACAGTAGCCCTAGGGCCCAAGGTGCGCTCGAGCTTGGCTTCGCGGCGAAGCCAAGGGTCAAGTTCGGAGCACCACGTGCCCCCAAAAGCTTGTGGCCCCGGTTGACGCGTGGCGGTTGATTGGACATGGGCGTCTCCGCTTCCCCATGCTGCCTTGGCAACTGCTTGACCTGACAAAAGGTTGGTGTGGGCGGCACTTGCCTTCATTGCTTCTTCCTTGCCTTGCTCCAGATCCCCTTTCTCGCTCTTCGTCGCCTGCTACCTACAGATCTGCTCCGGCCTTGCTCTACATCTGCCGCCCATGGCGCCGCGCAAGGTCAAGACTTCCTCGTCTCCTGCTTGGTACGAGCCCGCTCTTGAGGCGTCCATTGTCACGCAGAAGAGCCTTGCCTCCATGCGCCTACTTATGGCGGGAGAGAGCAATGAGTGGGGGAAGACGGAGCTCCAGCTTGCCTCCGACGAGCCGGAGCCTGAGGGGAGCACCTTCTTTCCCTTCTTTTCGAGCAGCGTTGCCGTCGGGTTGGTCCCTCCCTTCTCTGATATCTTTTATGAAGTCCTCAACCACTATGGGCTGCAAGTGCTGCATCTCCATACCAACTCTGTCCTCCTCCTGTCCATCTTTGCCTACTACTATGAGGCGTACCTGGGCGGGATGCCGTCCGTGGCACTCCTGCGCCATTTCTTCTTCCTCCGCGTCAGTGAGGGTCACATCTCTGGATGCGCCAACTTCGTTGCGTCCGGCAAGGCCAATTCGATCTCGGGCACCGGGAAGAGGGCCGAAAACATTCGATCCAAATGGGTCATGGTGAACGCCAAGCTCACCCATCCATGCCTGACGCTGCCGACGGAGGCGCCCCGACAAGGCAAGGAGTGGCCCAGGGTGGAGCTTGTCGACGAGCGGGCATTGTCAGTGTTGGGGCAGATGATGACTGACCTAAAGCCGGGCAATGCGAGGGCAGCCAAAATAACGGGAGCAATGCTCGTGAGGGAGTTCTGACGCTGTGGGTTGCCCCGCTCCAGGCGCGTGCGCGCCCCTTCTGGGAGCTTGAAGGAGGGGAAACAAGGCCCGCCTGAGGCCGGGGGACCTGCCTGACGACGAACTGGATGCCGTCCTACGCCTCATAGTCGGAGACAACCAGGAGTACCTGCCAAGCGCCTTCATTCCCTTGTTCCAACGCAGGGACCGGGAGGAATTCATCGCCACCAGGCCGACTTTTGATGCGCGCGGGCTAGTGCCGCTGGTGTTTTTAGGAGTTCCTATGGTGCCGAAACCGGTGGAGGTGTCTTTTGGCGAGTCCCGTGAAGAGGGGGAAGAGGAGGTGGACTCAGAGGAAACTCCGGAAGAGGTGGGGGAGACCTCCCCTCCGAGCAAGTTCGAGATTCTCCACGCCCTTCCTAATGATGCCGAGGCCGACGCCTACCAAGGAGTGAAGGAACAACCCCTCATCCCGACGAAGGGTAGGTCATCGCTGGTGGACCGTGGTGCCGCCTCCACCCCAACGCCTCCGGGGGCTGGATCCGGTTCTGCCTCCGCGCCGCATGGCGCCGCCAGGGCCTAGACGCCTGCCCCTTAGGCCCTGATGCTGTCAGGCCTCAAGCTTCACAAGTGAAAGGTGAAGTACTTGGCGGTGGACCGGTAGGTGTCTCGAACTTCGCTTTATCCCTGCTGGTACTTGTTATTTCCTGATGCTCGCATTTGGTTTATCACGCGGGCATCTTTGGCGAAGAAGAGGAAGGAGGGTACGGCGTCTGTGCCTCCCTCCGTAGAGCAAGGAGGCAACATCACCCGTGTCTCCCCAGCCTGGTCGCCCTTGCGGAGCCAGGAGGAACATCGCTGCGTGGAATCAGCCCCCATAGCCCCGCTGGCTCCGGAAGTGCTGGTACTTAGCCCTGCTGATGAGGTCCCAGCTGCTCCGGAACCCACGGTCTCCCAAGTCCTGGCGATGATGTCTCCTCCTCCTACTGCTGCATCTCCACCTCCTGGTCCTTCTGCTCCTGCTGCCGTCTTGGAGCGTTCCCTTTCAGAGATGACCCAACTGCAGGCGGATCTCCTGAGCGCTGACCCGCGCCTGGTGGCCGGGCATCTGGAGTTGGCCTCCGGCTGGCTTCATTCTGACCTGGCGATACGCGTGGCACTGGGCCAGGCTGTTGCGGCTTCCAAGAGGGAGAAGCAAGGGGCTGTCGGCGCTGCAACCGATCATGAGGTGGCGTTGAAAGACGCCAAGGCCACCCGCGACCGCTGCCAAGCGTTGTAGGGTCAGTTGCAGATCCTGCGCAACAAGCATGCCGAGAAGGTACGCCGCCGCCAAGCAGAGGAGAAGGAGATTGAGGCCCGGGAGGAAGCCGTCAAGAACCGTGATGCTGAGCTGGCGGAGCTGGGGAAGAAGCAAGCTGCCAAGCGCAACCGGTTGGGAGAGTTGAAGCAGAAGATGGAGGCGAGGGAGGCCGATCTTGACGCCAAGGCGCGAGTCCTGGCCGAAGACCGCGTGGCCTTCTCCGATCTCGAGAGGAGATCTCGCAAGGCGCTGACGATGCTCTACGAGCATGGACTGGAGAGGCCGCTGGACACTGATGAGGACGGCCCCGCCCAGCTGCTTCCTCTCGTGGTGAAGGCGCTTGAGGAGGTCGTTGAGGGCCTCGGTTCCATGGCGGAGGCAGAAGCTCATGTTCTATCTTCAGCCGCACTGACTCACGTCCTCAGCCATCTGCACCTCCGCGACCCCAACGCCCGCCTTGACGAGCTGCTGGAGCCTGTGGCTGAAGATCTCTGCGAAGCCGCCGCCGCAACTGTTGAAGGTCAAGTGGAGGCCTTGCTGGGGAAGTTCCGCGGCTTCGTCTCCGATCCTCTGTCTGGTGATGGCGCGGATCCTGCAGCTGGTGGTGAGAACATCGTCGCCCATAGGGGAGCGCCTTCCGCAGGCGACGGCAACATCCAGGGGTGACCTGCAACTATTCTTCTCATTTCATTCCTGCGACATACATCAGGCCTCATGGAGGCGTTTAGACTTTTCATTTGGTATTGTGAGAACAGTATGCTTGTCATATTTGCTTCGAGATTTTGCGTTTTCCTTCCTATTTGCTTTGTTCTGCGTCGGCAGATCCCGGCCCCATGCATACCTCAACCGCCATTGGGCCGACCGGAGACCATGACGGTCCAAGGAGTTTGGGGCTACGTGACCAGTTAGGCTCCTGAGTCACGATGCTCAGGAGTCCCCCTTGACGTGCGAACAACATATAGGGAGAGTTCGTGAGGATAGATTAATGTTCTACATCGGCAGAGCCCAGCCCCGCGCATACCTCAACCGCCATTGGGCCGACCAGAGACCAGGACGGACCAAGGAGTGAGGGGCTACGTGACCAGTTAGGCTCCTGAGTCGCGATGCTCAGGAGTCCCCCTTGATGTTCAAACAATTTCCATACCTGCCCTCGCGAGGCCTCGGGAGGGGCGCGCGACGCCCAGGTCCAGGGGACCTGGTTGGGTGGCGTGCACTTGGGCGTGACCTGAGTGTAGCCCCCCGTGCCCAGCCCCCTTGCACGACTCTCCTGAGGGGAGGCATCATGGTGAGGCTGGGCGCTGAGCTCTGGGCTCCCTGAGGTTGGTGCAACCGTGGGGTCGCCCTAAGTTGTTTATCACCAGCGCGGAGCATAGTGCTTCCGCTTGTGCACAGGCATAGCCGCTCCTCGGCAGTGTCGATAGCCAGCGCGGAGCACGGAGCTTCCACCTGGGCATGGGATGGGCCCCCCCTCCGGGAGGAGCCCTCAAGGCGTATACATGCCCGTGCTGACACGTGGCTTGCACGGCAGGGCTGCGAGGTGTATCTGGGCACTCGTGAGCCAGCGCGGGACTCACGAGGCCCTACCTCAAGGCAGGTTGCGCCTGGTCTTGAGCCTTGGTGACTGTACGTTCCTGCAAGGCAGTTAGATGAAAGCACTCTACGTCCTCTGGTCCCGGCCCTCGAGCGAGCTCAGCCGCCACTGGTATGCCAGGTCGCGATGTCGTGGTCAAGACCAGGGGTGAGGGCTGGAGAGCCAGTAAGAGCTCCTGAGTCGCGATGCTCAGGAGCCCCCTTTTAACGTGCAAGTGAATTGCATAGGGTGAACAAACACGTGGTAGGCAGTGACCGAGCGAGTGATAGCTGTTGGCAGGTTAAGCATGAGGAGCCGATCGACTTGGGTAAATGCAGGAAGATACATGCCACTGGGCCTGGCCTGAGCGGCGTGGGGTTGATGAAGCCCGAGGGGCGCCCCCAATAAGGTAAGCTAAAAACATAGCAAAAGGGATACATGCCACAGGAACAGACCCATGTGGCCTTGGAATAATGCAGCCCGAGGGGCGCTCCCAGCTTAAATGGACTTGGAAGATGTCACCTGGTCCTATAGACGAAGTAGAGTTGGTGCAGCTGAAGCCACGCGTTGAAGGAATGGTTCCTGGGGGCTCGGGACGTTTCCTGGAGACCATCCCCATCTCCTCCTGGACGGCGTGGAACCTAGCCTCCTGAGCCGCCAGGACTTGCCGCGCGTCGCGCTGATAGGCCGACGCCACGCTCGGCAAGCCGAAGGGCATGCGAACGTAGATGTGTGGTGGACCCTCACAGCTGTCGGATTTTGGGTTCCGGCAGACCCTTGAGGTTCGAACACTGGGGTGCGCGCGGAGATTTCGCCTTCTACCTACCTGCACCCCTCTGCCTCGCTAAGATCTAAGCTATGGAAAGAACAGCACAAGAGACACAGGGTTTATACTGGTTCGGGCCATCGTTGTGGTGTAATACCCTACTCCAGTGTGTGGTGTGGTGGATTGCCTCTTGGGCTGATGATGATGAGCAATACAAGGAAGAACAGCCTCGCAAGGGTCTGTTCTTGGCTGAGGGGATGAACTGCTAGGAGGAGTTCAGTCACCCTTCTCTCTCTCTCTCTCTCTTCTCGATTCTCTCTCCGATTTCGATCCTAGCTTGTTTCTCTCTTGGCTTCTAGATTCTCCCTTCTTGATTGCCCCCCTACCCTGGGGGTGGCTAGTCCTATTTATAGGCAAAGTACCTGGGCCTCTTCCCAAATATTGAGCGGGAAGGGCGCCAACAATTGGCCATTTTGAAGGGGAACATCTGGTACACTTATCCTGACTAAAGTTGGTCCTCGCCTGCCAAAGGCTCTGGTGGTGACGCTGGCTTGGGCTCCACAATGACTTCCTCCCTGTCGTTGGACTAGTCTTGGTCTCGTTGCACCGAAACGGGTGCCTTTGCTTGATGCTCTCGCCTGCGTTTGCTCCCTTTGCACCAAAGAGGAAAGGAGGACACTGTGCGGGCTGGCGCCCGCCTGGCACCCTTGGTCGTCATGGCTTGCATCACGGGCACCTCGTGAGGTACCCCGCCTTGATCTCTCCGCCTCCTCGCGAGCCAGCCTGATGAGGCCGTGCCTGAGGAAGCTCCGTGTCGTCTGCCCCGCGAGGCTTGGCCCCTCGCGAGGGTCTTGGGTCTGTGTTGATGAAGATGGGCTGTGCTGGGGCCCCCTTTGAGCCACGCCACAGGCCGCAGGCAGGCAAGTCTGGGGACCCCCGTTCCCAGAACGCCGACAATAGCCCTCGGGCCCAAGGCGCGCCCGGACTTGGCCGTGCAGGGAGGTGAAAGGGCAAGAGCGAAGCACCGCGGGCCCTAACAGCCTGCGGCCTTGGGTGCCGCATGGCGGTTGACTGGACATGGGCATCTCCACTTCCCCACGGTGCCTCGGCAACTACACGGATTGGACAAGTCCCTGCATGCAAAGCGGGTCATGATTACCTGCGATCGTGGAGGTCGGCGGTTGGCCTTCGTCGGCCATAAGTACGGAACGGCGCACGCCCTTCCAGTCCATCCCTTCTTGCTTCTCCTTCTTCCCGGTCCTTACTCCGTCTTGCTGTGATGGCTCTGATCCGCCGGTTCTTGGCGGCAGAGAAGGGAAAGGCTCCCCGAGAGGAACCAGACCCGCTCCCGCTGAAGAAACGGCTCGCCCTCCGCGGCCGGGATGAGGGGGCCCATCAGGTGGTGTCGAGGCCCTGGTGCGAGCGGCCACCGCCGGGGTTCCCGATTCCCTTATACGCCCACATCAAGGGCTCTGAAGGAGTCGATGCCGATTGCCACGGGCGGCGCCGCCGTCGGCGCCGACGGGTCACGAAGGTGTGGGTTGTCCCCCCTGGGATCCACACCGAGGGCTCCTCTCGAGAGTTCGTGCTCCACACCGCCATGCCTCCTCAGTCTTAGATTCGCCTTCCTCCCTTCTTAGCCTCCATCATCCCACAGGGAGAACTCCTGGAGCTTTGGCTGCAGCACCCTCGCGACCGAGGCAGAGGTCGCGGTCATTGCCCCGGGCGAGGTATTCATGACTCGAGGCTGGAGCGAAATCGCCTGGGTTTGCAGGACAAGAGGCGCCTTCACGATCCACTTGGAGTACGACGGTGCTTCGGTGATGTTCTTCAAGGTCTTCGATGCGAACGGGCGCCGACTGGAGTGCTGCCCCGGGAGAGGTGGTCGAGACCCTGCTATGGCGAGGACTGGGGCCGTCGACCGCTCCCTTGGCGGCTCCTCGGGCGGCAGAGGCACCGGAGGTTCCAGCGACTCCGGCGAGCTCTTCGCGACTCCGGAGATGAGCGACGACAGCTACGAGCCCCCGAGCTAGCGCCGCTCCTGGAGCAGGGCGGGCTCGTCAGGCCATCGCCGACTCTGATCTGGATGGGGTTGGCGCCGGTGCTTGAGGGCCCACTGTTGATGATGGCGTCTTTTGCAGGGGCGCGTGTAGTTAGCGTCCTTTTAGGATCTGTTCCCTGCGAGGAATCAAAGACGCGTCCCGTGGGGGCTTGTAAGGTGCCTGTGATCCTGTTTGTTAATATAACCCTTGTCGTAGAATTGTGTGAGTTGCTCATTCCGTCTTAGCTTAGTTCTCCCTTTTGAACCTCACGAGGGCTTGGTGCTCTGCGCCGACAGGTCCCAGTCCCAAGGCGGCTTCAGCCGTCGCTGGTATGCCAGGTCGCGATGCCGTGGTCAAGGCCAGGAGGTGAGCGACCCGGGGTCCGGTAAGAGCCCCTGAGTCGCGATGGTCAGGAGGTCCCCTTTGGCGCTCAAGCAGCCGTCGTTCGGTGAGAAAGGAGAGCGGCGTCACTAACACGGGATTGCATTAGGTGCGGGGATGGTGCCACGGTAGCCGGTGCTTCCGGGTGGTGAGTTATCTCGAGAATCAGGGACCGCTCTCTGGTGTGTCGCCGGGTCCATGCATCGGCAGGCGTGAGGTTGCTCGGCGAGGTCCTCGCGTGTCCCTCCCCTCCCGCCTTTGCTCCCCTTTCTACTCTACGTCCTCGGGTCCCGGCCCTCGAGCGAGTCTCAGCCGTTGCTGGTATGCCAGGTCGCGGTGCCGTGGACAAGGCCAGAGGGTGAGGGCTGGAGAGCCAGTAGGAGCCCTGAGTCACGATGCTCAGGCACCCCCCCTTTAACGTGCAAGCGGTTCGCGTGGATGAGAGTGAAGGAGACACCGCAAGGGCCTCGCCTGACGCAGCTCCTTTAGGAGATCCTATAGACCCATCATAGAAAGAACGAGGGGTTGCCATGACAATTGACAGTCGGCCGTTGGTTGCTTTCGTGGGGCGATGAGGCACTGAAGGCTTGACGAGGTGGCGCCATGCGGGGCTGCCGCGGCCAGAGCTCAACCATTCAGGTTTGTCGGTGTTGCAGGGACGGACCCATGCGCAAGCGTCGTGCCGTTTGGGAGCAGCTCCGTCAGTTGGCGTCAGTTGAGTGGGCAACTAGGTCAAACACATTAGCCGTGAAGGAGTGGATTCATTCAAATAGATGCTGGGAAGGCGGACATCACTGGGTCAGGACCGAGCGACTTGGGGATGATGCAGCCCGTGGGGCGCCCCCAACAAAGTAAGCTAACAACATGAAATAAAAGGGATACATGCCGCAGGGAGGTACCAACGCGGCCTGGGAATAATGCAGCCCTGGGGGGCGCTCCAAGATGGAAATGAAACTTGAAAGATGTCACCTGATGATGTTGAGGACGAAGGAGTGTTGGTGTAGCAGACTCGGTGGGCTGCGGAAGCCGATCCTCACGAGCCCCCAGGCCCAGGGGCCTCGGGAGACTCCGGAGGCGCTGGTGGCTCCTCGCGGACCATCTCCATCTCCGCCAGGGCTACGGAACGCCTGGCCTCTTGAGCCTCCATGATGCCCCTCATGAGGCGCTTGCACGTGGCAGCCGCGTTCGGCAAGCCGTAAGGCATGCGAACGTAGTTGTGGGGTGGACCTTCGCAGCGCCCCACTCGCGAGGGCCAGAGGCGCTCCAGTGAGGCGACTCGATTGAGCCCTGGTATGTCGATGCAGACGCGCAGCCCACCATCCTCGCCTGGATGGGGAGCCACAGCTGGTAGGTGGCGGCCGCCTTTGATGACTCTTGACTCCTGTAGCTCCTGAATGACCTTGCTGACGAACTCCTGAGGGTCTGGCCCTCCTTGCCTTACTCCTTCTTGAGGGAAACGTGCTTCGAAACATGCCTCCATGTGGTGCCCAAGCGCCTCCCTCGTGACCTTAGCCAGGTCGGTGGCCCTCCAGGGGAGAGCCCCCGAGCCCTGCCTGAGGAGGGCACCGGGCGCGCTTTCCTATGTGATGGAAGGAGGTTCCCCCTGGGCAGGTGCGGGCCTTGAGGGGCTTGCCTCCTGAGGGGCTGGGTCGGACGATGCCTTCTTCTTCTTGGGGGCGGTCTCGGGAAGCCTCCTGCTTCCGCGATCTGGGTCTTCCAGTGATGCGGCCTGAAAGGCTCGTTCCAGGGAACACACCGCATCCTTCTCTTCACAGGGCACCGTGATGACTCCGCCACTTCCTGGCATCTTGAGGACGTTGTAGCCATGGTGAGTTACGGCCATGAACTTGGCCAGCGCTGGGTACCCAAGGATGGCGTTGTACGGCAGGCGAATGTGAGCGACGTCGAAGTCGATGAGCTCGGTGCGGTACTTGTCGCGTGCCCCGAAGGTGACAGGGAGGCGGACCTGCCCAATCGGGACCGTGGAGCCGTCGGTCACTCCGAAGAAAGGCTTGGTTGGCTGAAGCTGGCTGTAGGGCACTTGGAGATTGTTGAATGTTTCCACGGTCAGGACGTTGAGCCCTGCCCCGCCATCGATGAGGGTCCTGGTGACCACCACGTTGCTGATGATTGGGGAACAAAGCATCGGGAGGACTCCGGCTGTGGCCGCACACTTGAGCTGATCTGCTGAGCTGAACGTGATGGCGCATGCCGACCACCTAAGAGGGCGCATGGCTTCGAGCTTGGGGAGGACTGCATTCGCTTCGTGGGTGAACTGCTTGAAGATGCGCTGAGAGGCTGGGGCTTGAGCCCCGCCCAGGATGCAAGCGATCGCGCGCGGCTCCTGGAAGCCCCCATCCCCCTTGTCCTGATGGCGGTCCTCGTTTCTCCTTGGCTGCGCCGGCAGCGGAGGGAGGCCTGCGTTGCCTTGCGGGTGATCCTCGCGAGGCTGATCCCTCCAGTCTCCCTCGCGAGGCGGGTCTTGCCAGCGATCCTCGCGAGGTTGATCGCGCCACCCTTGGTGCGGGCCGCGGTCTTCCCAGCGTCATGCGTTCCTTCCTCCTCCTCGACCATAGCCCCGGTCATCGTGGTCGGGGCGACGGCCGATCCTTCCTTCTCGCACGGCTCGGAGCTCTTGACATTCGTTGGTGTTGTGGGTGTGGAGGTCGTGGTACACGCAGTACCGACTGCCCTTGGAAGATTCGGGCTGATCTCTGCCCCGCTTGGTGTTTGGTTCTGCCACGAGCACAGCAGCCCCCTTGCGCTTCAGATCCTTTGCCTTGGGCTTCTTCTCTTCTGGGTCTGCGGCAGGCAGCTTGAGGAGGGAGAGACGCCCTTCCTCAGCCCTGGCGCACTTGGTTGCCAAGTTGAATAGCTCCAAGGAAGTGCACAGGTCTTCATGCATCGCCAGTTCCTCCTTCATCTTGACGTCGCGCACACCGTTGGAGAAGGCTGAGATGATGGCCTCCTCGGTCACCTTAGGAATCTTGAGGCGTGCGTTGTTGAAGCGCTGGATGTACCTCTGCAGGGTCTCTCCGGGTTGTTGCTTGATGCGGCGCATGTCGCTCACGGCAGGTGGCCGGTCGCGAGTACCTTGGAAGTTGGCGATGAAGCGGGTGCGCATCTCGTCCCAGGAGGAGATCGTGCCTGGAGCCAGGTTCAGGAGCCAGGTGCGGGCCTCGTCCTTGAGCGCCATGGGAAACCAGTTCGCCATGACCTTCTCGTCTCCGTTGGCAGCTTCGATGCCCAGCTCATAGAGCTGGAGGAACTCCGCAGGGTCGGCCGTGCCGTCGTAACGAGGAGGCAGGTCTGGCTTGAACTTGCCGGGCCATGCGACGCTGCGTAGCTCGGTGGTGAAGGCACGACAGCCTGCTGTGGCCACTGGAGGCCTTGGGTGATGGAGAGCTTGGTCTTGCATGTCCCCACGCGCTGCAGCTGGGAGCAGCGCGGGGTCTTGACGTGCGGGAGCAAGAGCATGGTCGCGACGTGCTGGAGCAGGGAGCGCCCGGGCAGCTTCTTGCGGGCGAGGGACTTCTTGGCAGCTCTGCTCTTGCCGCGCTAGCACCTGACGGAGCGGGTTCCGCCCAGGGGCCACGTGCCTTGGAGCCATGGCGCCTTCTTGAGGAGGAGGCGGCTGGGGCGCCCCCAGAGCTTCGTCGCCCGAGCGGGGCGGGGTGCGGTGCAGCGGAACGGACGAAGCAGGAGAGCCCCTTGCGGCGCGGACGAGCTCAGCGACGTGGTAGAGCCATTCTTCGTAGACATCGTTGATGGGACGGTAGCACAGGAGCTCGTTTGCCGCTATGAGCGCAGCTCGAGCCTCCATGGGTGCGCGGAGCGCGCGGGACGAAGAACCAGCTGGGGTGAGCGAGGGAGTAATGGTGCGGCCGTCTTGCCGCACAGACGGATGCTGAGACGACGCTTGCTGCTCGTTCCCTGCCGGGCCGGTGGCGGCGTTGACGGCAGGTGACGGGGAACGGCGAGGACACCCGCCGACAGGAGCCGTCTAGGCGACGCGGGAAGCGAGAGCGGCCCGGCGCTCCGCGCGGGCCCGACGAGCGTCAGACATGGACGCGATGGTCGGAGGAGAACGGGGCGGTGGAAGACGAATTCCGGCGCACCCCTACCTGGCGCGCCAAATGTCGGATTTCGGGTTTCGGCAGACCCTTGAGGTTCGAACACTAGGGTGTGCGCGGAGATTTCGCCTTCTACCTACCTGCACCCCTCCGCCTCGGTAAGATCTAAGCTATGGAAAGAACAGCACAAGAGACACAAGGTTTATACTGGTTCGGGCCACCGTTGTGGTGTAATACCCTACTCCAGTGTGTGGTGTGGTGGATTGCCTCTTGGGCTGATGATGATGAGCAATACAAGGAAGAACAGCCTCGCGAGGGTCTGTTCTTGGCTGAGGGGATGAACTGCTAGGAGGAGTTCAGTCACCCTTCTCTCTCTCTCTCTCTCTCTCTCTCTCTCTCTCTCTTCTCGATTCTCTCTTTGATTTCGATCCTAGCTTGTTTCTCTCTTGGCTTCTAGATTCTCCCTTCTTGATTGCCCCCCTACCCTGGGGGTGGGTAGTCCTATTTATAGGCAAAGTCCCTGGGCCTCTTCCCAAATATTGAGGGGGAAGGGCGCCAACAATTGGCCATTTTGAAGGGGAACATCTGGTACACTTATCCTGACTAAAGTTGGCCCTCGCTTGCCAAAGGCTCTGGTGGTGACGCTGGCTTGGGCTCCACAATGACTTCCTCCCTGTCGTTGGACTGATCTTGGTCTCGTTGCACTGAAATGGGTGCCTTTGCTTGATGCTCTCGCCTGCGCTTGCTCCCTTTGCACCAAAGAGGAAAGGAGGACACTGCGCGGGCTGGCGCCCGCCTGGCACCCTTGGTCGTCATGGCTTGCGTCACGGGCACCTCATGAGGTACCCCGCCTTGATCTCTCCGCCTCCTCGCGAGCCAGCCTGATGAGGCCGTGCCTGAGGAAGCTCCGTGTCGTCCGCCTCGCGAGGCTTGGCCCCTCGCGAGGGTCTTGGGTCTGTGTTGATGAAGATGGGCCATGCTGGGCCCCCCTTTGAGCCACGCCGCAGGCCGCAGGCAGGCAAGTCTGGGGACCCCCATTCCTAGAACACCGACAACAGTGGCCCGCACATGATGGCCAGAAGCGTTCCTGAGATGCGGCCCTGCTGAGCCCTGGGATGTCAATGCAGACGCGCATCCCGGCATCCTCGTCTGGATGGGGTGTTGCGCCTTGTGAGTGGCCGTGGCCACGCATGGCCCTTGCTTCTTGAAGTTCTTCGATGGTCTTGGTGATGAACTCCTGAGTGGTGGGCACTCCTTGCTCTGTGCTCTCTTGAGGAAAGCGTGTCGTGAAGCATGCTTCCAAGTGGTGCCCAAGCGCCTTCCTCGTGAGGTTGGCAAGGTCTGAGGCTCTCCAGGAGAGAGCCCCCGAGCCCGACCGGAGGAGGGCGCCGGGCATGCTTTCCTATGCGCTAGAGGGCGGCGCCCCTGGAGCAGGCGCTGATCCCGACGAGGCTCCTAACGTGACGCCATCTTCTTGGGGTCCTGCGTGGCGCGGCAGCTTCTTCTTGGGGGTGGTCTCTAGAGGGCCTTCACTTCTGCTGTCAGGGTTGTCGATCACTGCAGCTTGGAAGGCGCGCTCAAGGGAGCACACCGCATCCCTTTCTTCACATGGGACCGTGATGATTCCCCCGCTTCCTGGCATCTTGAGGACATTGTAGCCATGGTGAGTGACTGCCATGAACTTGGCCAGGGCTGGATACCCGAAGATGGCATTGTACGGCAGGCGGATGTGCGCGACGTCGAAGTCGATGAGCTCGGTGCGGTAGTTCTTGCGCTCCCCGAAGGTGACAGGCAGGCGAACTTGCCCTATCGGTGTGGTGGAACCGTCAGTCACTCCTGAGAAAGGCTTGGTTGGCTGGAGCTGCTCATAGGGCACTTGGAGGTTGTTGAACGTGTCGACGGATAGGATGTTGAGCCCTGCGCCGCCGTCGATGAGAGTCTTGGTGACTTGCACATGGCTGATGACTGGGGAGCATAGCATTGGCAGGTGCCAGCGGTGGCTGCGCACTTGAGCTGGTCGGCCGAGTTGAAGGTGATGGCGCATTGGGACCACCTGAGCGGGCGCGTGCCCTCGAGCATGGGGAGCGTCGCGTTCACCTCGCGAGCGAACTATTTGAAGATGCACTGAGAGACCGGGGCCTGGGCACCGCCCAAGATGCAAGAGATCGCACGCGGCTCCTGGAAGCCCCCAGCCCCCTCGTCCTGGTGGTGGTCGTCGTTCCTTCTCGGTGGCGGCAATGGGGGAAGACCAGCATTGCCCTGGGGGCAATCCTCACGAGGCGGGTCCCTCCAGGCGCCCTCACGAGGTTGGTCCTGCCAGCGGTCTTCACGAGGTCGGTCGTGCCACTCCTGGCGTGGGCCACGGTCATCCCAACGTCCGCCTTCGCGTCCTCCTCCGAGGCCGTAGCCCCGGTCATTGCGCTCGGGGCATCGACCGAAGCGTCCTTCCCAAATGGCTCTAAGCTCTTGACAGTCGCAGGTGTTGTGGGTGTTTAGGTTGTGGAAGGCGTAGAACGGACGGCCGTTCTTGGATGACTCGGGCTGATCTCTGCCTTGCTTGGTGTCGGGCTCCTCCGCGAGCACTACTGCCTCTTTGCGCTTCACGTCCTTGGCCTTGGCCTTCTTCTCCTCCACTCCTTCAGCTGACAGCTCAAGGAGAGAGAGGCGCCCCTCCTCACCTCTTGCGCACTTGGTCGCCAGGTTGAACAACTCCTGAGATGTGCAAAGCTCCTCGTGGATAGCCAGCTCTCCCTTCATCTTGACGTCACGGACGCCGTCTGAGAACGCGAAGATGATGGCTTCATCCGTGACCTTGGGGATCTTAAGGCGGGTGTTGTTGAAGCGCTGGATGTACTTCTGGATGGTCTCTCCTGGCTGTTGCTTGATGCGACGTAGATCGCCCGCGGCCGGTGGGTGGTCGCAAGTACCCTAGAAGTTGGCGATGAAGCGGTCGCGCATCTCGTCCCAGGAGGAGATCGAGCCGTGCTGCAGGTTCAGGAGCCAGGAGTGGGCCCCATCCTCGAGAGCCATGGGAAACCAGTTCGCCCTGACTTTTTCGTCGCTGTTGGCCGCTTCGATGCTCAACTCATAGAGCTGCAGGAACTCCGCGGGGTCGGTGGTGCCGTCATATCGAGGAGGTAGATCTGGCTTGAACTTGCCTGGCCAGGTGATGCTACGCAGTTCGAGGGTGAAGGCGCGGCAACCAGCCGTGGTCGCCAGGGCCCGCATCTGAGGCGGAGCTTGGTCTTGGCGAGGCCCGCGCTGCGCCACTGCAGGTGGCACGCGGTCTTGACGAGGTGGCGCGGGGAGCGCCGGTGCAGCTTCTCACGGCCGTGGGATTTCTTGGTAGGTCCTTTCTTCACGCGCAGGCGCCGGGCGCGGTGGATCACACCGTGGAGGCGCGCGCGTTGGTGCCAAGGCACCGTCTTGGGGACGCGGCAGTGGAGGCACGCCATGAGCCCCGTCGCCCGCGGCTGGTTGATGGGGAGGCAGAGAGTGGGACGACGTCGGAGAACCCCCTGCCGCACGGACGAGCTCGGCGACGTGGTCGAGCAACTCCTCATAGAGGTCTTCGACGGGGCGGTAACGCAGGAGGTCATTCGCCAAGATGAGCGTGGCCCGTGCTTCCATGGGAGCGCGGTGCGCGTGGGACGAAGAACCAGCAGGGGTGAGTGATGGAGTAGCGGTGCGGCCATCCTGCCGCACTGAAGGATGCAGCGAGCAAGCCTGCTGCTTGTTCCCCACCGGGCCGGTGGCAGTGTTGGCGGCAGGGGACGGAGAACGAGGAGGTGGCCCGCCGATGGGATCCGTCTGAGCGACGCGGGCGGCGAGTGCAGCCCGACGCTCAGCTCAAGCATGGCAGGCGTCCGACATGGAGACGACGGAGCGACGGACTGATGGAAAGGAAGCTACGGCGCACCCCTACCTGGCGCGCCAAATGTTGGATGTGGGGTTCCGGCTAACCCTTAAGGTTCAAACACTGGGGTGCACGCGAAGTCCTTCCCTTCTACCAATCTACGCTCTTGCTCGCTAAGATCTTGCGGACGAACTCGATGAACTTGCAACACAGAAAGACACATGGTTTATACTGGTTTGGGCCACCGTTGTAGTGTAATACCCTACTCCAGTGTGGTGGTGGTGGATTGCCTCTTGGGCTGATGATGAACAGTACAAGGGAAGAATAGCCTCCTGAGGTTGAGGTGTTCTTGTGCATATGACCTTGTGTGCGAGGATTCGATCTCTGGGCCTGATGGGTCCCTGCCCCTACTATGGTGGCTAGCTCTACTTATAGAGGCCCTTGTCTTCTTCCCAAATATCGAGCGGGAAGGGAGCCAACAATGGCGGGCAAATTTGAAGGGGGACATCTAGTACAAGCTATCCTGACAAAAGATAGTCTGCGCCTGTGAAAGGCTCTGGTGGTGAAGCCGTCTTGGGCTCCATGATGACCTCCTTCTTGTCATCCGCCTGGTCTTGGTCTTGTTGCACCGAAATGGCAACCTTTGCCTGAGGCCTCGGTACTCCGCGGCTGCGCTTGCCTCCTTTGCACCAAAGAGGAAACAAGGACGCTGCGCGCGCTGGCGCCCGCCTGGTGTCGATCGTCATGGCTCACGTCACGAGGGCCTCGTGAGGTTCGCCTCGCCTTGATATCTTCGTTCCTCGCGAGCCTGCCTGACCAGGCCAGTCCTGAGGAGGTCTTGCATCGTCCGCCTCGTGAGGCTTGGCCCCTCGCGAGGGTCTTGGAAGCCTTGTTGGTGAAGATGGGACGTACGGCCTGCTGGCTCCGCCACGCCGCAGGCCGTAGGCAGGCAAGTCTGGGGACCCCCGTTCCCAGAACACCGACAGCATTAAACATAACCAACATCGAATAATGCACCACAAGTAGGATATAACTTCAGTGCATAACTATTGACTTTATGTGCTTGCATAGGGAATCACAAACCTTAACACCAATATTCCTACTAAAGCACAATTACTTACCAACACGACTCACATATTACTATCTCCATATAGTAGAACTATTGCAAGGAATCGAACTTATCATATCCAATGATCTACATGAAAGTTTTTATTATATCCTTCTTTAATATTCATTATATTAGGACCAATTTCAAAGCTTATGCAAATTTTCATCACTAGTATCAACTCACAAAATAGTTTAAGTGAAGCATGAGAGTGTTGGACAAACTACTCCAAAAAGATATAAGTGAAGATCAAGCGAGTAGTTAAGTAAATGGGTAACTATTTGAGGAGTCTCTCTCATTTAAAAACTTTCGTACCTAAGTATTTTATTCAAACAGAAAACAAAACAAAAATAAAATTATATTCCAAGAATAGCACATCACATGTGAAGAAACAAAAAACTTAGGCTCGACCGATAATAACCGATAATTGTTGATGAAGAAAGCTGGGATGCCTACCGGGGCATCCCCAAGCTTAGATGCTTGATATTTATTGAAATATTATTTTGGGATACCTTGGGCATCCCCAAGCTTGAGCTATTGCATCTTATTCATTCCTCTCATATAACGGTTTTCCTAAATCTCAAAAACTTCATCCACACAAAACTCAACAAGAACTCGTGAGATGAGTTAGTATAAATCAATGTAAAAACCTTATATTTATCTACTATAGAAAATCACCAAAAATATTATTTAACATTGCATACTAAATTCCTCTTGCATATTTAATACTCCTATACTCAAATAGGATCATTAAACAGGCAAACATATGCAAACAATGCAAACATAACAAGAATCTGCTAAAATGGGACAGTCTATAAAGAATGCAAGAAGATCCATACTTATTTAACTCAAAAAGTTCTGAAAATTTACCATACTGTAGAAAATTGATCATATCTTATTGTGCAAAAAAATTAACATTTTATCGCATTCTGGCTTTTCTCAAGAATTCATGCACTAGCGTGCAACTTTCTTTTTTTAAACAGCCACATATAGACTTGCAAAATAAGCATGGCAAAGGCCATACTTGACATTTTTATTGAAATGAAAGATCCAAAACACTATTATAAATAACAAGAAGCAAATCCTAACAAAATAAAATGACGCTCCAAGCAAAACTCATATCATGTGAAAAATAGAAATATAGCCCCAAGTAAGGTTACCGATAATGTTGGAGACGGGAGAAGGGATACCTTCCGGGGCATCCCCAAGCTTAGTTGCTTGCGTCATCCTTGAATATTAACTTGGGGGCGCCTTGGGCATCCTGAATCTTAGGGTCCTGTCACTCCTTATTCTCCTCATATCGATGTCTCACCCAAAACTTGAAAACTTCAATCACACAAAACTTAATGTAACTTTGTGAGATAGGTTTGTATGATAAAGACAAATCATTCACTTTGGTACTGTAAAGTAGCATAATCATGTAAACACACAAAAATAGTAGGGGTAAATGTTGTTATCTCCCTACAAGCGCTTTTCTTTAATGCCTTTTAGCTAGGCATGATGATTTCAATGATGCTCACATAAAAGTAAAGAATTGTGACATAACAAGAGCATCATGAATCATAAGTTCCTCTCTCATAATAATTTTCAGTACCATCACAAATAGATTCATCAATATAACCATCACATAAAGCATTCTTTTCATGATACAAAATCATAGAAAATTTATTACTCTCCACATAAGCAATTTTATTCTCATTCACAAAAGTGGAAGTATCATATGAAACTCAAATACTATAAATTGTTTCCACATTAAAAGAGTAATGTTCAGTAAAAGGATATTCAAAATTATGACAGTAATTATCACTACTTTTTATAAAATAAGTATCATCACAATAATCATCATAAGTAGCACCATTGTTCTCATCATAGTCAATTGAAACATCTTTCGGAATAGTGGAATCATTACTAAATAAATTCATGACCTCTCCAAATCCACTTTTATCATTATAATAGGATTCAACACCCTCCAAAATAGTGGGATAAATATTATCTAAAGTTGACACTCTTCCAAACCCACTTTCATAAAAAATGTAATCATCATAAATAGGAGGCATGAAGTCATCATGGCAAACATTAATTGCAGCAAATAAATTCTCAAGCATGTCGTTCTCGTCAAACATAGCATCCCCAAGCTTGTGGCTTTGCATATCATAAGCATCATGGATATTTAAAGAAATCATACTAGCAACATTGCAATCATGCTCATCATTCAAATATTTTATGCCAAACATTTTATTGAATTCTTCTTCTATCAATTGAGCAAAATTTTCCTTTCCATCATTTTCATGAAAGAAATTATAAAGATGAATAATATGATGCAACCTCAATTCCATTTTTTGTACTCTTCTTTTTATAAACCAAACTAGCGATAAAACAAGAAACTAAAAGATTCAATTGCATGATCTAAAGATATACCTTCAAGCACTCACCTCCCCGGCAACGGCTCCAGAAAAGAGCTTGATGTCTACTACACAACTTTATTCTTGTAAATTCGTGTTGGGCCTCCAAGCGCAGAGTTTTGTAGGAGAGTAGCAATTTTCCCTCAAGTGGATGATCTAAGCTTTATCAATCTATGGGAGGCATAGGGTGAAGATGGTCTCTCTCAAACAACCCTGCAACCAAATAACAAAGAGTCTCTTGTGTCCCCAACACACCAAATAAAATGGTAAATTGTATAGGTGCACTAGTGATACAAGCGTAGTAATGATGGTAGATATTGCTTTTTGTAATAGTAACAATAAAAACAGCAAGGTAGCAAGTAAAAAAATTGAGCACAAACAGTATTGCAATGATTATAAACAAGGCCTAGGGTCCGTACTATCGCTAGTGCAGTCTCTCAACAATGCTAATATAATTGGATCATATAACCATCCCTCAACGTGCGATGAAGAATCACTCCAAAGTTCCTATCTAGTGGAGAACATAATAATAAATTAGGGTACGAAACCACCTCAAAGTTATCCTTTCCGATCGATCTATCCAAGAGTCCGTACTAAAATAACACCATATGATACACATTAACCAACTCTAATGTCATCGTGAGTATCCGTGAGTTGATTATATGATATGCATCAAACAATTTCAGATTCATAATACTCAATCCAACACAAAGAACCTCAAAGAGTGCCCCAAGATTTCTACCAAAGAAACAAAGACGAGAACGTGCATCAACCCCTATGCATAGATTACCCAATGTCACCTCGATAATCCGCGAATTGAGTGCCAAAACTCATATCAAGTGAATTAATATGATGCCCCATTGTCACCACGGGTATTCATAGCAATACATACATCAAGTGTTCTCAAATCCATAAAAGTATTCGATCTGATAATAACGAAATCTCAAAGGGAAAACTCAATTCATCACAACAAGATAGAGAGGGGAAACCACCATATGATCCAACTATATTAAGAAAGCTCGCGATACATCAAGATTGTGCCAACTCAAGAACACGAGAGAGAGAGAGAGAGAGAGAGAGATTAAACACATAGATATTGGTACAAACCCTCAGCCCCGAGGGTGGACTACTCCCTCCTCATCATGGGGGCCGCCGGGATGATGAAGATGGCTACCGATGATGATTTCCCCCTCTGGCAGGATGCCGGAACGGGGTCTAGATTGATTTTTCGTGGCTATAGAGGCTTGAGGCGGTGGGACTTCTAATCTAGGGTTATTTCTGGAGGTTTCTGAATATATAGGATTTTGGGCGTCGATTTCACGCGAAGATGGGCCTCGAGGTGACCACAACCCACCAACACATGGGTAAGGCCCCTTGCACGCCCTGGTGAGTTGTGCTCACCTCCTTCACCTTCTAGTCCTCCCACGAAACTTCTAGTGCCTCTTTTGTTCCAAAAAAATCATCAAAAAGTTTCTTTGCGTTTGGAGAACTTTTATTTCTGCACAAAAAACAACACCACGATAGTTCTGCTGAAAACAACGTCAGTCCGGGTTAGTTCCATTCAAATTATACCAAAACCGTATAGAATGAAGAGAGTGTATCAAGAAGCATATGTATCAAGAAGCATATTCCTTGTCCTAAGGGAAGATAGCAGCACCGTTGTTTATCTAAAACGGTGTGAGGACGAGATTGCATGGAAAGTACGTCGACCGAGCTACATTTTGGGTAAAGAACTAGGGAAGAAACACATGCATGATTTTCCACATGCAGCAATGTGGGAAGATGGGCAGTGGAGCAAGGCCGGAGGGGAGGAAGCTGTACCTGGGGCTAGGGGTCATTGGGATGTAACTAGGAGGGCGCCAGTGGGCGGGATCTGCCCTACTGCACCGGAGCTTGATCAGAGAGAATGGTGGGTACCACAGATCGGGAGATGATGCCTCGACGCCGTCAAATGAAGCAATGATGCATGTCCTCCGTTTCCACCGGCGAACGGGATCAGGCCGGATCAGTGACCAGCGGTGAGAGAGAGGCCACCACTATCTTGTGTGAGAGAGTGTGAAGACATACCAACCCCAGCAGGAAAGCTCCATTGTATATTGTGGAGTAGATTACTTTTTTCTTGATAACAATCATTTTATATTCTGTACGTGCCATTGAGCAATATAACTTTATTTAAAAATAATGCGCCAACGTGTCAAGTCGAACTTTGTTTCGTGCACGTGTGGTACACGACCCCCCATCAAGTAAACAATAGCTACATGCTCACAAATTAGCATGTGGGCTGCCTTTCGTACAGAAATGAGCTCCACCGTTTACCCATGCGGGTAGGGCTGGGAACGAGACATGAATACATGCATCATGCGTGCACCTATTCTCTTCGTGTATGTACACCACCTATGTGGGTGTGTGTGAGAGAGACCCAAACCTAGAGAGAGACTGTGTGTGGGTTCGTGAGTGTTTTTTGTGTGGGGGTTAGAGACCTAGATATATCGTATATAGTGGGGGCGATCCACGAGAAGAGAGTGTAGGGATCATCGGCGTGTGATATCGATAGAATCGAAGAGAGGTATGAAGTGTATGCATGCGCAACCGATAACGAGAGCTAGCGAAATTGTGTGTGCCCATGTTAAAGAAATAGGGTGGCTAGCCTACTAGAATGTGAGAGGGAGAGCTGTAGTTTGTGTGTGTGGCATGGATACCTACCTACAACGTTCGACTATCGGTGTGTGGGGGGGGGGGGCAGAGACCTAACTATACAGAGGTAGATCGACTGGTATATGTGTGGAGAAGGAGAGAGACCTAGCTATGTATTGAGGGAGATTGATCGACATCCATGCATATGTGTAGGAGAGGAACAAGGTTGGGAGAGAGACAGAGCTAGAGTGTCGGAGGGTTGGTGGTGGAGTTGCTTCTCATAGATGATGGGAGAGGCCTACTAGACAAACGAAGGGTACGACTGCAATAATAATAAGACAGGGGATGCGTGTCTATGTGTGCACATGCATGTGGGAGACAGGGAGGGAGGCATGCATGGATGATAAGGGTGGACAATATGTCTGTGGTAAGAAAACCTAACTAGATAGGTAAATCAATCGTCGTGTGTCGGAGAAAGTGAGAGACATAAATAGTGAGGTACATTGACCGGTGCATGGGGAAAGAGAGTTATAGTCGACCTAGCTATATGTAGGGAGATCGATTAGTATACATGCATGTGTTAGAGGCAAATAAGGCTCGAAGAGATGGATAGAGAGAGAGAGGTATGCGGCTAGGAGGTGGTGCGAGAGGCATACTATGTCGAGATGGGAAGGAGTGTGCGAGTGTGAGATCAATGAAAAGAGGGGTGAACATGTGCATGTGTGTGGGACCGTATTAGAGACAAGGAGGCATGGATGGTGAGAAGAGACGAGGGAAAGCGTCTGTTTGTGGTAGGAAGACCTGGCTAGATATGTATAGCGATCAGTGTGTGCTGGAAAGAAGGGGCTGGGGAGACCTACAAACAGCGTGGGAGAACGACCTAAAGAAAAATAACGATTGTGCTCGATGGAGAGAATGTCGAGGGAGGTTGACGGCGAGGCAGGCGTGTACATGCACGAGAGAAAGTTAGTGCTAGCTACAAAGAGAATAGGATTGTGTGGGTGTAAAAGACTAATAGAGATCATAATTTTTATTGAAGTGGATTCAGTTATTTGAATAAGAGAACATAGTGTTTTAAACCCACACATGCATGAATATAATGGTCATACGCATGGTGTGGTTGTGAACATGTTATACTATACAACATTTTATTTGAATTTGTGATAATGTGTGGCTTTTGTAGCTCACGGTTAAATACTTGTCATAATATAGAGGGCGGGGCACTATACATTGTGTGATAAACACATTATACATATGAAACATGGTTTAGATTACGAACATCTAGCTAGAACTTCAAATGTACTATTATTTGGAATCAACATCAAGTGGATTCAAAATCTGAATTCGAGTTCATATAGTACACATAGTTCATATCTAACTCTACAGTAATCATGTGGTGTGTTGTTAAGATAATATACAGATGATGGTTTATCTTGGCAACAATCATGATTGTAGATTCTTATTCATGTAGAGAAATAATTTAAAATTTAGTTCTAATTACAGTGGTAGTATATACATTTGGAATGCACTAAAATGTTTGTATGAGTAGGTTACTTGCATTATACAACTAGCGAAAAAATTTAATTGGACATAACATGGATTCATAGTTTTGAATAGCATCTGTATAGTAAAACGGGACAAGACTCTCTCTTTGAGTGGTGCAAATAGTTTTTTGTTTTTTTCATTGAGGGAAGTGAGAATCAATTTGGCACGTACATTATTACACGTTAGGCTTGTCCTGAAATTTCAACCCGCGCCTTCTTATCCCAAAAATTGAGATATCACTTTGTCTCTTTGTTCTCTGAAAACTCGCTCCTTCACAACTTACGCCTTGCTATCTCGAAATTACAACGCACGCGAAAACTCCCTCCAGCTGCCAAATCCCGACACGCGAAATCCCTGTTCTAACCCTGAGCCGAAAGGGCCGCTAGTTGAAATCGGTGGGGGTACTTTTGTAACACACCCAACATTTTGGATAAGTGTGTCCCTAAGTCATCGTTCCCCCCTCCCATCATGTCCTTTTCGCCATTCAAAAACCCAGGCCACCATAACCTCTCCACTCCAGCCGCAAAACCCTACCCTCCTCAGTCCGCCACCCCACTGCTGCCTAGCCGGAGCCTCTTCTTTGACGATGTCATCCACCACAATAGTTCGACGTCCCTCATCCACCGCCCCGGTTGAGGATCCATCGTCGATCTCGTCGTCCCGCCGGTTCAGCTATCCCATCCTCCACCTCCAAGGCGCTCCTCCAACAATCATCTCGTCTATCACGGCTGCTCCATCCCCATAGCGCCGCCTTAACCTACTCCACCGGAACCGCATCATCCTCAGCGACTCCTCAAACGAAGCCGAGGCCTACTCGATGCCACCAAAGAGTTTGTACACTGATCACATCACACCTTCTCCTTAACTCGACCTCCCGGCGCCGCCGGTGCTCGATCCCGCTCCCCTATGGAGGGGCTACCTCGATGCCGGTGCCGCCGCCGACATATCCATGGTGGCTCTCCCGCAGCGCGAGGCACCATCGGAGCCGGCTGCTCCGGCTCTTGCTCGCTCGCGCTGCTACTTTACTCTTACTCTCGCTCATGCTGCTACTCTGCTCTTGCTCTCGCTCGCGCTGCTGATGTTGGTACATGGGTTGCTGCAGCTACATGAGTTGCTGCTCTGGCTCAAGTTCACACTACTACTCAGGCTACTATCTGCTAGTGTGTTCCCTGTTAGTCGCCTACTGATTTAGACCACTATTTCTCTACTAGTATTGTCCAAATTACTGTTGGACAATTGATAGAAGATAAAATAATTATGACAATATCCAAGGCAATGATCAATATACAGGCATCACATCCAATATTAGTAGACCGACTCCTGCCTGCATCTACTACTATTACTCCACACATCGACCGCTATCCATCATGCATCTAGTGTATTAAGTTCATGGAGAAACAGAGTAATGCAATAAGAATGATGACATGATGTTGACGAGATCTATTCATGTAGGAATATCCCCCATCTTGTTATACTTAATAGCAACGGTACATGCGTGTCTTGCTGTCCCTTCTGTCACTGGGAAAGAACACCACAAGATCGAACCCATCACAAAGCGCCTCTTCCCATGGCAAGAAAAATCGATCTAGTTGGCTAACTAAACCAAAGATTTGAAGAAGAAATACGAGGCTATAAATAATCATGTATATAAGAGATCAAAAGAAGACTCAATCTTCATGGATATAGATCTGATCATAAACTCAAAGTTCATCGGATCCCAACAAACACACCACAAAAAGAGTTACATCAAATAGATCTCCAAGAGACCATTGCATTGAGAATCAAAAGAGAGAGAGAGAGAGAGAGAGAGAGAGAGAGAGGAAGCCATCTAGCTACTGCCTACGGGCCCATAGGTCTATGCTGGACTACTCACACATCATCAGAGAGGCACCAATGAGGATGATAGACCCCTCTATGATGGTGTTAGATTGGATCTCATGGTTCTGGAACTTGCGGCGGTTGGAATTGTGTTTCATCGACTCCTCTAGGGTTTCTGGAATATTTGGGTATTTATAGGGCGAAGAGGCAGTGCGGGAGGTCTCTGCGCTGGGCACAACCCACCTGGGCGCGCCCAAGTGTCTTGTGCGCACCTCGGGCCTCCCCTCTCGTACTTCTTTGGCCCACTAGGTGTCTTCTGGTCCAGAAAAATTCTCCAAAAAGTTTCACTGCGTTTGGACTCCGTTTGGTATTGATATTCTGCGAAGTAAAAAACAAGCAAAAAAACATCAACTGGCCCTGGACACTATGTCAATAGGCTAGTCCCAAGAAATGATATAAAGTTGCTATAAAATGATGGTAAAACATCCAAGAATGATAATATAATAGCATGAAACAATAAAAAATTATAGATACGTTGGGGACGTATCATCATCCCCAAGCTTAATTGATAACCCACAAGTATAGGGGATCACAACAGTTTTCGAGGGTAGAGTATTCAACCCAAATTTATAGATTCAACACAAGGGGAGCCAAAGAATATTTGAAGGTATTAGCAGGTGAGTTGTCAATTCAACCACACCCGGAGATTAATTATCTGCAGCAAGGTAATTAGTAGCAAGGTAATATCATAGTTTTGATAATAGTAGCAGTAGCAATGGTAACAGTAACATCGATAGCTATAGTTTTGTAGCAAGTGTAACAGTGTTGAAAGCAGTAGTAACTTAGCAAGAACAATATAAGATAAATTCGTAGGCATTGGATCGTTGACTTGTTGGATGATATTCATCATGAGACAGTTATAACCTAGGGCGATACGACACTAGCTCCAGTTCGTCAATATAATGTAGGCATGTACTCCGTAAATAGTCATACATGCTTATGGAAAGAACTTGCATGACATATTTTGTCCTACCCTCCCGTGGCAGCGGGGTCCTATTGGAAACTAAGGGATATTAAGGCCTCCTTTTAATAGAGAACCGGAACAAAGCATTAACACATAGTGAATACATGAACTCCTCAAACTACGGTCATCACCGTAAGTGGTCCCGACTATTGTCACTCCGGGGTTGCCGGATCATAAGACGTAGTAGGTGACTATAACTTGCAAGATCGGATCTAGAACATGGATATAATGGTGATAACATAAACGGTTCAGATCTAAAATCATGGCACCCGGGCCCAAAGTGACAAGCATTAAGCATGGCAAAGTCATAGCAACATCAATCTTAGAACATAGTGGATACTAGGGATCAAGCCCTAACAAAACTAACTCGATTACATGATGAATCTCATCCAACTCCTCACTGAACAGTGAGCCTACGATGGAATTACTCACTCCCGGTAGGGAGCATCATGGAATTGGCGATGGAGAAGGGTTGGTGATGACAAAGAATGGAGACCCCCCCCCCTCTATGGAGCGCCAAACAGACTCTAGATCTGGCCTCCCGATGAAAAATGGGAGGTGACGGCGGCTCCGTCTCGTGGATCGCGATAATTCTTTCTCACTGATTTTTTTTGGAAAAATAGTATTTTATAGCATCGGTTTCAGGGTCTACGGGGCCACCAGGTGGGGATAACCCACCTGGGCGCGCCAAGAGAGGGGGGCGCGCCCTGGTCAGTTGTGCCCACCCAGGTGCCCCTCTCTGGTAGATCTTGGCTCTAGAAATTCTTATTTATTGTATAAAAAATCCTCGCAAAGTTTCATTCCATTCTGAGAACTTTTATTTCTGCACAAAAACAACACCATGGTAGTTCTGCTGAAAACATCGTCAGTCCGGAGTTAGTTTCATTTAAATCATGCAAATTAGAGTGCAAAACAAGGGGAAAAGTGGTAGGAAAAGTAGATACGTTGGAGACATATCATTAATTCATGCTCGTCCTCGAGTAGGTAAATGATAAAAACATAATTTTTGATGTGGAATGCTGCCTAACATGTTCATCAAATATTATTTTCTTTTGTAGCATGAACATTTGAAATTTTATATGGTTCAAAGGAATAGCCTAGTTTTGACATGAATATTTCAATACTTAAGCATATCAATAAGCAACCACGTCTTTAAAAATATGAACACTAAAGAAAGTTATCCCTAGCCCATCATGCTCAATCATCAATCCATTCATGAAACCACTTGCATATTAGCTACATCCAATGCTCCAGTATAATCATAGTGCTCCCTAGTTGGTGCTTTATAAGAGAAGACAGATACTCAAATAAAAATAAAAATTTCATAAAGTAAATAGATAGTCCATTCGCAGAGGGAAGTAGGGATTTGTAGAGGTGCCAGAGCTCAAAGCTTAAATTGAGAGATAATTTTTTGAGAGGCATACTTTTCCTGTCAATGAAAACGAGCGAGTAATTCCCAACACTTTCCATGCTACATATATCATAGGTGGTTCCAAACATAAAATAAAGTTTATTCCTTTTTCCACCATGCTTTCACACTCCACGGCTAGGCATATCCACGGGTACCGTCCATACCAACACTTTCCAAGGAATTTATTATTTGACAACATAGTGTAAATTTCTTTTTCATTTCGGGACCGGGCATCCCTATTACCACCATACTCTCGTGCAATGACAAGTGAATAAACACTCATCTTGAGAATAACACATCTAGCATGGAAAATATTGGCCACCCCCTGCTGCTTCATGAGCGGTATGAGCACACAAAAAGGAAATTCGTTTTGAAAATTAGAGATGGCACATACAAATTTGCATAGAATGGTACGAAAATACTGCATATAGGTAGGTATGGTGGACTCATATGGCAAAACTAGGTTTAAAGATTTGGATGCACAAGTAGTATCTCTACTTAGTATTAGTGGAGGCTAGCAAGTAGATTGAGAAGCAACCAACCAAGAAACAAAATTCACATAAGTGAGTATTAAGCATATCTAATACCAAATAATGCACCATAAGTAGGATGTAATTCCATTGCATAACTATTGACTTTCCTGCTTGCATAGGGAATCACAAACCTTAAGACCAATATTCTTACCGAAGCATAATTACTCACCAACATGACTCACATATCACTATCATCATGTATCAAAACTATTACAAGGAATCATGTTTATTTTGTCCAATGATCTTCATGAAAGTTTTTATTATATCCCCCTTGAATATCTATCACTTTGGGACTAATTTATTATGTTGCAATTTTTTTTATAAACTCAAACAAATTTAAGTGAAGAACATGAGCATAAAAATTTTCATCTCTCAAAATAATATAAGTGAAGCATGAGATAATTTCTTCAAAAATTTACTAACTCTCAAATAAATCTAAGTGAAGCATGAGAGCATTTATTTAAAAATATTAAAGCATACCGTGCTAATAAAGATATAAGTGAAGCACTAGACCAATTCTGTAGCTCAAGTTTTTTAAGTGAAGAATAAAGAGCAATTCTAACAAATCATAGCATAATTTTGGCTCTCTCAAATAGGTGTGTCCAGCAAGGATAGATGACACAAACTAAAAATAAAAACAAGCAAAGACTGGTATAATACAAGAAGCTCCAAGCAAAACTCATGATATGTGATGAATAAAAATATAGCTCCAAGTAAAACTACCGATGGTTGTTAGAAGAAAGAGGGGATGCCTTCCAAGGCATCCCCAAGCTTAGTTGCTTGGTTCTCCTTGAATATTAACTTGGGGTGCGATCCATCCATCGCGATCTTACCCAAAACTTGAAAACTTCAATCACACAAAACTTAACAAAACCTTCGTGAGACCCATTAGTATATTAAAGCAAATCACCTCTCTAAGTATTGTTGCAAACCCATTCATATTTTATTATTGCATTATATCTATTGTATTCCAACTTTACCATGGCTTATACCCCCCGATACAATGCATAGATTCATCAAAATAAGCACACAACGCAACACAAGTAGAATCTGTCAAAAACATACTCCCTCCGCCTGGAAAAACATGTCTAGAGCGCAGTGTAATGTTCTTTTTACAAAACAACCCTCATAATTTGAAAACTGTCTGAAATATGTACTGTCTCCTTCTCCTCCCTCCGCCCGTCGCCAGGGGCTGGTGTCGGATTCCGCCGTTGTGCTGGCGATTCCGGCGCTCGCAGACACCCATGAACACCCATGCCGCCCACCCGAGAACAGCTGCCTATTGATTTTGTGCCCCACCGGAGGCGAGCTGGTCCCCGATTCCCCCGCGCCCCGCCAGGACCAATCGCCAACCAACTGCACAATTCCGCCGCCCAGGACCTTGCGATTCAGCCTCCCACCTCCACCGCCGCCCCCCTTAGTCACGGAATCGCCCATCCCGATGGTCACTAAGCTGGTAGCCGCGCTTGGCTAGTGGAACGCTCTTTCCCCGCCCCCGCCTCTGCTGTTGCTGCTACGAATCTAGTCACCGGCCCTGCCTCTCGTAGGCATTCCTGGAATGCATGAAGATGTTTGGAAACAAACAATAAATCATTCTTTGTAAGAAAACAATCCATTTTGAGAAACAAACAATGAATATGATTCCACCAGGTTCCTCGAGATTAGAGTATATTTCCAAATAATTTCAGTGCACAATCACTCAATTTATTTTGGAAAGAATCAATATGATTCCACCAACTCGTCAAGTCTGGAGTATATTTCCAAATATTTTCAGCGCATAATCAATCAATTTGTTTTGGAAACAAATCAATGTTCCACCAGATTCCTCAAGACTGCAGTATATTTTGAAAAACATTCTATCAAATGTTGCAGTCTTGACCAGGAGAATAACATTTTCAATCAAAAAGTCACAATCTTTATACATACGGTTTTCTTCAATTAGTCTTGTGGGTCATCTGAAAATATGGTTCATTGGAACATTCTTGTTGACATCTCCTTGTGGTCAAATTCCAAATTATTATAAGGAGATAACTGAATTTAGTTTCAGTAAAGCCTAATTAACTAAATTTTCAGTGAATTTAACAACGGGAATTTTCTTGCTGGCATATCGGAGAAACTCTAATTTCTCACAATATATCAGCATGCTAGTCAACGTTAAAGCTCTCCTTGTTTCGAAAGTAACTAGAACAACAATTGTGCAGACTAGGCAATTTTTTTGCACTGCAAATTCACACTGGCATTGCAAATCGTCATGTGTAGTACTGGCATTGCATTGCAAATTCACCATAACCCCTCATGACAATTAGATGGAGTGGCACACTTGATTAACAGGACAGGAACATGGTGGCAACACTGTTAGATGGAGTAGCAACTAACATGGTGTGTTTCAAAATTAACAGGAACATGGTGCACATCTAGACTTTGTGTACTCTTGATTGCAGTGATTTTGGTAGATGGTGTACTCCAGCAACGACATCTAGATGCGCAAAATCTTCAGATCCTACTACTCCAGATGTACTCCGGAAATCACATTTTCAGAATTAACAATCTGACAGTACGAGTTAAGATTTACTGAACTTGGTGATGGTAGATCAAAATCTCAGTGTGGCACTGAATTTGTAAACATCTGAATTACAACATAGGATATTGACAGTAAATCAATTAGGCAAGAGTTTGGACACATTTTGTGCAATCACTGAACTACAATGGACAATTTTGTTAGCTAGCAGCTCCTGAAGGAATACCTGGCATTGGCCTGAATAACCCAGACCTTCCCACCATTCAGGAAGCATAAGTTAGCAGATGAGTAAATGTTGATGTTGATTTCGATAATCAGAGTTCTGACCATGTTGCAAACATCAAACATCACATTTGGTACTACAGGCACGAATGACTGAACATCACAAGCATCAAGTAATAACAATTAAATCACTAAACTAGCATCAAATCCTACTAGTCCTGCAGGCACAAAAGAGGAAGGGGAATGCTAAAAAAGCAGCTTGTTGAGATGGTTGGTCAAGTTTAGGAATTTCCATAGAGGTACAATGCAATTCTTTGCAAACTGAATTTCAACATTCTTCTTCCCGTGAAGCACAAAGATGACATCAAGGACAAGCACATCGGTGCAATATCAAGCAATCAGGATGCGACATGGGGCTGAAAGGGGCAAAGGGCCTGATCTTATCGTCAAGGATGAGCCGCACGCACGCCACGACCTTGCTTTGCCGCCACATCCAGTACAGCCGGCAGCCCAATACGGTGATTCCGATTAGCGGGACGGCAATGGGCACCAATAGCGTGCTCCTCTCTATGCACACCGCCAACAGTAGCAGCACCTCCACAGGCAGCCTCCACCACCGCGCCACTGCCGTGGCCCCTCCATGTGCACCGCACATGGTGACCTTGACGATGTTCACGGGTTTGTTAATGCACCGTAGCATGGCAGTGTGCACACCAACGCCGAAGGTGACCTAATTTTCCGCATACTCGCACATCCACTTCTGCTACTCGGCCCCGCCGCCACAGCCCCAAGGAGGAGGACCTTGGAATGGCTGCCGCCGAGTAGATCGAAGAAAAATTGAGCCTTCTCCTCATTGTGGATGACCATGGGGAACGAGGAGGGGAACAAGGACAGGGAACCTGCGGGGGAGGTGGGGG